>NW_022991400.1:0-79505 GCF_902827175.1 Gymnodraco acuticeps
AAGACAAAATGTATTTAAGGACTGTAGTGAATATTTGTATTTATTCATGTTAGCAAACTATGGATAAGCTTAAAATGGGAATAATTTGGGTAAAACTGTGAGCTGGATTTGGGGCCTGTTGACATGTGTTTTTGAGGACAAAGGAAGATGGGGGAAGGTGAGAGCATGTCTTGAGTTGCATTCAACTTAGATCTAGCTACAGTGATTGGGGAAACCTAAGGTCTAAGGCAGTGGCGTGCACAGACATTTATAGGGGCAGGTGCTCAAGAGGAAAAAAAAGGGCACCTTCTGAGTCGTCGTGGCGGTCTGGCGTTCGCCCGCGCGCGAAATTGTGCGCGACAATTTGCCGGATAATGGTGGATTTTGTTAGTTTCTTTTCGGTTTTTGGTTACTCCTTCCATCTCTCCCTCATTTTGGTTATCATCAGAGAGCACTGTTTCTGAACATGGTGCTGCTCTGGACTCTGACATTTCTGCTTCATCTGTGTCTGACTCAGAGATATTTTCTATGGATTTGTCTCCCTCATCTTAGATGGACTATTGCAGGACAGCAGGGGGCTGCTTCCCTGAGCCTGCTGTAGCTGCCTAGAATACAAACAATATAGAATATGATGTTTATTTCAATTATTTGGGTAAGGCAATGCAATGCATGATAACATTAAGACTCACCAGACTTTAACTGTCATGGCCACAATTCAACACCCTACCACATAGTTGTTGTTTTTTTGTCATTTGGTAAGTAGCTTCATGTCTGATTTAGTATCACTTAGTGTGGTTAAAATAAATTATGGGCCTCTCAATACAATTATATTATTATTTATTATTATTATTATTATCACAGTTCAAATCTGAGCATGAAAGGGCTCTAGACAGACAGTGTGTCCCTTAACATGACTCTGGTATTGACTCTGACCTTTCTTCTTCTTCTTCATCTTCATCATTGATGATGAAGCAAGGAAGTTGAGGATGCAGATGTGCCTGATGAACCCTTGTTCATCAGGCACATCTGCATCCTCAACTTCCTTGCTGGTAGGCTCAGGCTGCTTTACCCAGGAGAGCAGAGAGCTGCTTCCCCGGGCTGCCTGCTGTAGCTCTATTTTCTTTTCTTATCCTGTCTCTTCTTGGCATTATTCTACAAGTGGTAAATGCAAATGAGCTAAATCAATGTACTGCTCTGCTGTGCATGATAATTAAGGGTTAATCTCCTAGAAACATTTAACAGCAGCATTAATGTAAACCTATAAGGTTACTACTACTTATATTGTAGGCCTACTTTATGAGGCATTTTTACTTTACTTGAGTATTTCCCATTTTCAATACATTTACTTCTACTCCACTACATCTCAGATGCAAATATTCTACTTTTACTCCACTACAATTATTTGAAAACTTTAGTTACTAGTTACTATGTAGATTTTGATTAAGATTATTACAAAACATACATTTAATCACTTCAGCCCTAGCATAATGACGCATTGTGAGCGTGGAGATCTGCTATTTTCAAAAGTGCACAACGAGACTAAATGGATGGATGCAAGAAAATAAGTAACGTTTTAGTTTAGTTTGGCATCTGATTTAGGGGACTAAACAATACACTCGTTGTATTTGTTACCTGGTGGTTACTTACTTGGTCGTCACTAGGGCACTTTTAATCGTGTTGCTGCGTGCTGCTGCACCACACACCCGCCGTGGCCTGTCTGACTGAGTGACTGACTGTCAGCTCTGCGCGCTGCACGTTCACATTGAGAGCAGGGAAGGGGGGGATGCAGCCAGGGCACGTACGGGAGTGCCGCGGGGCACGTATGGGGATGTCTGACAAAATTACATCACGCATTTGGGGCATTGTTGTATATATTAGAAGCTTTTAATCCAGAATTGATCGATGTTACCATGAGCCACATACAGTACACTGTAAAAAGATTAAATACAAAACTGTAAAAAACGAACTTTCAAAAGGGCACATTGCTGTCCAGAGGGCAAAACGGGCAGGTGCTCAAGCACTACCTAGAGTCTATGTGTGCACGTCTCTGGTCTAAGGTGTTAGGGATATTTGGGGCTGCCAATCAAGGAGGTCCAAATGGGAGGATCTGATAACTCCTCCCATTGTCAAAGAGTATAAACACAGACACACACGCAGTGTTCAGCCTCTTTCCTCTGGCTGGCTCACGTGCAGGTAAATTCGGGATCCCAAAGATTAACTGTATTGAATTTGTACTGTATTGATTGTATTGCATGGTCATATTACCATTAAAGTAGATTAACGGTTACTTGGTAGCTCTGGATTCCTTCCTGTATTAACCAGCTTGATAGGGACGCGCGGAGATTTGAAAAGCGGACCAGATATCCCTTTAAATCTCTAACAAATGGTGACCCGGACGTGCCAGATATAACGAAGCTGAGGAAGAATCCAGACGACCAGAAAGTTTAAATGGAATGTACAATGCATATTTTACTATGTTAGGAAAGTTATATACAAAACGTGAACGTTGATCGCCAGGTAGACGGAAAGTCCTGCGTAACGTAAATAGAGCAGTTTGGCGCGGATCTGCAGGTAGTTTATTCCTGAGTGGCGTGGAGACGGTGCAGTTTGTTCGGTGCGAGGTTTGATTCCTGCACGACAAAACCTGGAAACACGATATTTTAGATCGGGTCGCCGTTTAAAACTGGGGTTAAATAACAGACCAAGGCTGAAAGCTAAAAGCCAGAGGTCTGTTATATGTTAAATCGGGGGAGAGCGTTTCCCTTTGTCTGTAAACTTCTGCTGCTGCCATCTAGTGGCTGAAAGGGGGTATCACACCCTTGACATTTTTCATTACATGGCTGGCCGGTATTGAAGACGGGAAGCACGTTAATAGTAACAACGACAATAGCCCAGTATATTAATTAGAACTGATTTTGGAAAGCTGGTACAAAACAATAAGGAATTGAACATTTTTTACAACGACAGCACCAGGAGATGAGTAAACTCAAGAATCTGTAGAGTGTAAATACATTGTGAAAAACACATTTTACACTCGAACTGTTTGCACATCATAGACAAGGAATTTAGACAATATAAATAAATGTTCAGAAAGTAGACATAGGCCTACACTTGATTCAAATTTCATTACTGTGATCCGATTGGTGTGCTCTGCAGGTTTACTATTGTTCGAAGTAACAGTGGGATTTAAAATGAGAGAAAATATGGGGATGTTTTTTTTCGTAGTGTGTGATGCTGGAAACATGTAAGTATTTCAGAGTTGTGTTGGGTAAATATGTAACAATGGATGAAACAATTTTTGGAGTGAGTTTTTGTAATATCATTAGTAGACATTAATTATGTTGTTTAGATGGCATTTAACAACTAAGACAGATAGTATGATTAGAAAGAGACAGAGTGGAAAGGGTTGGATTTATTTAACATCAGTGTGCTAGACTTCTTATAGGTAAGGTGTCCCGAGACCTGGACTCCCCCTCTGAGTTAGAAAGGCTTCGATCCTGACCATCCAAGCAGACAAAATACCTAACCCAACAGGAGACTCCTCCTTCTCCATCGTACAGACAGAGAACCAGAGCTGAACCAACAACAACAACAAGACTACATCAAGACTGCAGCCAGAACTATCTCCACCTGTGGCATTCAGAACCAAACAGCATGCTGACATACAGAGAGATACTCTCATCAGCCCCTCAGACAGGACATGAGAGCAGAATCCGCCCTCCATAAAAACAGCAGAGAGACTGTAAAGGAGGAGTGCAACAACAGTGGCATGATGGGGCTGCAGATGTAACTGGGCCAATGGCTGCCTAAAAAAGTTACAGCGGATGGATTCAACAGCTGATGGACTGAAGAGAAGACAGAATCAGAGGAGTTGGCATGGTCGATTAGAAGTGAGGAGGCCGGGGTCACGGCTTGAGAAAACCAGGGGAGGAGAAAAGGAGAACGGGAATGAGTGAGTTTACAAATAAACACACTTATTCACAAAACGCACATTTAAATAACTTGAATTAACTTCATAAATACGTAAAGACAGAAAGATTTATTAATCAATTGGTAAATTAAAAATAGCAGTAAAGAGGAAACTATTAAAGTAAAATGATAATCATCCTAAAACACACTGATAGAGTAGAACCATATTCTTCAATATTTTCATCATGTTAACAAATCATTCTTTAAGAGATTTTTATTCACGTGTGAATAAAGTAGCGATCTCATTGGTTACAATATTGATCACCATTAAAAGGATAGTTTTAGGAACCACTCTATAAGACAAATCTTTATTTGTATTAATAATGTTAAAGGGAGAGCTGGTGCCAAGCCACATATACAATTCCAATCTAAAGTGTTGATTTCACCATTGTAGCATAGTTATTACCATAGGAGGGCTTTAAGATGGAAATATAAACGACTTCGGTTTTAAATCCTTGATAAAGGAGGGAGTAATTGTTGCATGTTCGGACACCCAAGGTTCCACACACTGCTAAAGAGTTTAACATTGTTTTTTAAGTAGACCAGAATTAAAGATAAATGAGTATAATGAGCTATGAAATGCAGAGCGACACAGATCCTAGTAATGTTTTGACTCAAGATAATAGTTATGTACACAAGTTTCTGAAATAGATCATTAGACATTTTAATACTAATTAGGTGTAAATGGATTGCAGTAGTAGTAGTACTCGAAGGAAGTGAGTTTTGTACCAAGTTTCAGGAAAAGTGGGAGGCAGAAGTCCCAATGACAAGTGAGAATCATCTTGAAAATCATAGTTGAAATCGTGACATATTTTTGTAGACAAAGGATACTGGCCTATGCTGAAATGTCAAAGTCTCTGCAGAGCACGACACATGGCCAAAAAAAGACGGAGACCAACTGACCTTTGACCCTGACCGACAGTGTAACTTGACAAGGCACTGTGGATGACTGACTCTGGGGTGAAGCTGACCAAACTTGACATGACAACCAGACAGTGTGAGTGTGAATGAATGCCGGCATGTGATCAGTGTAACTGCATGATTCTAAAACAATAACCAACCAAGCATGTTTTTGGACTAACATATTATTTTGGTGCTCCAAGGGAAACGAGAGGTTTCCTAAAAATTCCACAAAAAGGGGAAACCGCACATGTGACCCGGTTATATTTTACTCTCACATGAGTTGGCGGTTTGCAAATGTAAAACTAAAATCTGAAGATTTTGTTTCTTTTAGGCCTGAAGGACGGAGAGGAACACTTCTTTTCACTGAAGTGTTTACTGTGGAAATAATGATAATGGATGTCAAATTGTAAATAATGTTCGTTATGTCCCTAACCAATTACCTGACAGTTTGTGTTCCCCTCCCATTACAGGGTTTTGTTACACATGATTTTCATGTGTAAAAGGGGGGAGTGTGTATAATGTATAAATGTCAACATGGCTGTAAAATTCACAATTTAAATTTTTCTTTTAAGGATTGACAGAAACCTTCCGCCCCAACCCAGATGTTCAAACTGAGCATTGAATGTAATTAACCTGCTCCATATCTGGGGATAAGATACTGTTTGATGAATGTTGAGATGTTTCTAAATATTGATTTGAGTTATAACAGGTAACACAGAAGCAGTGGCCAAGGGGCTACTGTGAGAGATGTAATTCCAGAATAGAATACCGAAGAAGTTGACCTGTGATAATGAAACCATTTTGTAATATTTTAACAGACATTAGAGTAACTGAGGTTTGAAATGTAGAAAGAACATATTACAGTTAAATCTAAAACATAGTAGTGTATTGAGACAGAATTTAATTTAGACAACATCATGTAACTAGCCTGGTAAAGAAGTAAAAGCCATAGACTTTATTGTTTAGGTCATTATGGGGATATACATTTCATCTACATTTATAATAGAAAGACATTTGATGACAGTTTGTTAGAATTCTTTATTCATTTGTTCAGCTTGATAATATCTAAGCACTGACAGGTAGAAGCAGTATCACCAGGAAATCATTCACTTTGTTAGTATCCTGATTTTGGTTGTTTTTGAATCCATAACATTAGTGTGTTTCTTTACCAGAAACATTAGCAGTTCATATTATATTTGGATTTTAAATAGGATTTCATTTAAAAATAAACACGGATGCTTGTCAGAAATTCAGAGCTATTGAAATATGTTATTTAGTTTACCTAAAGATGTTGAGGTTCTTATTTAGTTGGCACAATCCAAGTATTAAGATTCTGAAGCTGCACTGGCAGATAGGAGGTCTACAATTAATTTAGAAAACCTGTTCACAGACGGCTGTTGTTTCAAGACACCCCACCAACAGGCTCCAAGTGGGTCAAAACAGCTGAGCGTAGGCTTGAGGGAGTTGTATCAGATTTCTCCACACAGGTTGCTGGCGCCAAAAGGGGGACCCGAGAAGCACGAGGCCGACACAGCAGAGTTCGTCTGGCTGAAGGTCATCAGGACAAAGTGGCTCAACCCCAGGCTCTCCGGCCCCGACCGAGTGACCCAGCGGACCTCTTATGCCGTCTGCCTGGGAGAAAAGGGGGACAGCTCGTACCACGGGAGCCAGTGTGCGGCGGGGAAACCACCTGCTAGGACCAGGGGACGACATCAGGACGGACGTGGCCCTGGCAGACGTGGACTACTCGGAAGCAGCGGACTGGAGGAGCAGGACCCTGGAGACATCCTTACAGCAGACGACCCGGGAGGCATCATCAGCGGGCCGGAGAAGGAGGATCGGGAAGACATCTCTACAGCATCGACCCGGAAGCCACCATCAGCGGGCCGGAGGAGGAGGAGGAGGAAGACATCTCTCTAGCAGGCAGCCCAGAAGCTGCTGTCAGCGGATCGGGGGGACAAAGACACGGCAAGCCAGGACGGCACAGGGGACTTGTCGAGGCAGCAGAGGAGTCTACTTCTCTCTGATCAGTTCCACCCGTGAAGGGAAAGCCGCATCTCCCCCTCCCTATTAGCTGTCCTTGTGGGCTATTCCTCCGAGGGGGGGGGGGGGGGGCGCTGATGATTCTAGCACTCAGCTGCCCCCTCATGGTTCCTTCACTGCCATGGAAAGTGGTGTTCGGTCTCCATGAAGTTTTCAAGTACTCTAAATACCAGCTTCGGATGGATTTATACAATGTTTGGGGGACGGACACAGTAGAAAAGAATGACAGTGGGTATATTTCAAAATGCCTTGTCTAAGTTTATCTCTGGAGAAGGAGATAAAAAGGGGGATTTGTAGTGAAATATTTGTATTTATTCATGTTAGCAAACTATGGATAAGCTTAAAATGGGAATAATTTGGGTAAAACTGTGAGCTGGATTTGGGGCCTGTTGACATGTGTTTTTGAGGACAAAGGAAGATGGGGGAAGGTGAGAATATGTCTTGAGTTGCATTCAACTTAGATCTAGCTACAGTGATTGGGGAAACCTAAGGTCTAAGGTGTTAGGGATATTTGGGGCTGCCAATCAAGGAGGTCCAAATGGGAGGATCTGATAACTCCTCCCATTGTCAAAGAGTATAAACACAGACACACACGCGGTGTTCAGCCTCTTTCCTCTGGCTGGCTCACGTGCAGGTAAATTCGGGATCCCAAAGATTAACTGTATTGAATTTGTACTGGATTGTATTGCATGGTCATATTACCATTAAAGTAGATTAACGGTTACTTGGTAGCTCTGGATTCCTTCCTGTATTAACCAGCTTGATAGGGACGCGCGGGAGATTTGAAAAGCGGACCAGATATCCCTTTAAATCTCTAACATGATCCACCCCAAAGAGACCAGCCAACTAACCATCAGAAGTGAGATGTGTTAGACTCTCTAGATCTGTGCCCTGCTGTGCATTCAGAGAGTTTCTGCTGCAGCATGTCCTCCTGCTGAGTCCTGTTAATCAGTAATAGTGATGAAGATTTGAAATCGTTATTTTTCAAACTGTCGCCCTACATCCTCCTTCTCCATGTTTTTGTAATTCTGTAAACAAATTTATTAAAATAGGGATCGCTTCTCATTATCAGGTTTCTTCAGTTTTTAATGATATTGGGCTTTCCACATTTTTTTTTATTAAACTTTAAAGGGATAGTGGAAATGGAACCTCAAATAGTTTCGTTTTAACTTATATACAAGCATAATTACGTACCAAAACAATCACACCTGATTAAAAAAATATAATAATTGCCTTACGCATGTTAGAAGCACTTTATTGCAGCTTCCCCGAAGTTTTTTAGAAACGAAATGTTTCTCAGCCTAACCGGAAGTGACGAAAACTCAGGAAGACGATACGATAACAAACCATGGCGTCTATGCAGAATGAACGTGGAAGGGCAAATATACCAGACAAAGAAGAAGGATTGTACGAGGTATCCAGTGATGATAGCGAGTCAGAAACATCCTCTCGGCTTTCCTACGAAAATTTCGTTTTAGGAACTGAATCTGAATCCGGTTCAGTAAGCGACGATGGTGACAATATTGAGCCAGACGATGGACCATTACGTCCTTATTTGTTCGAGCCCAAGCCCGAGGTGATGGTTCACGGCATGGGCAATGGCGAGGATGACCAGGACCAGGCGCCAGATGATGCACCCCTACGCACAAATAATCTTGACTGGTAGGTCCCTAAGCATAGCTCACGCATCTTAAGATCACCTGTAGCCTTTACAAATATTAATCATTGTTAACCAGTTAAGGCCGAAGGTCCCCCCAGTGGACCCCTCCCACCGTTTTTTCTCTCTCACATGTCTCAGGGCTTCTTAACATTTATGAAACTATTAATGTTTCATACCCTTTTAAAGGTAAGAAACTCCGCTAACTGACAATAAGAACAATTGTTAGCTAGAAAAAACACAAGAGTAATACCAAGCCTTTGAATTAGCATTGAGCGAAACAATGCTAACTAATGCTAACGCTTTTTTACACACAACACACGGTAGAAATGCCCTTATTACTATCTTAACTGCACAAACAAGATATACGATTTAAAGCTGAGACTCCACAGATGTAATGTCATCACTGTAAGACCTCGAATTCCTGGAGCTATCAGCCAGAAAAGAGAAAGTAAACAACATCCGGTTCCAAAAATAATTACAATAATTACGTCTTACCTTTTTTGATTTGTGATCAAAAGTTGTGTTCAACGGAATAAAAACGCATCTCAAGGTTAATCCAATGTCGTTGTGTCACGTAGAATTTTTCTGTCGCACTACAGCCATACAAAACACATCTATTCACCATAATAAAGGTCGGCTATTCACATGCAAATGCTATTGAATGTCCGCCATTGTTTGTGCCCGTCTTCCTGAGCTCTCGTCATCACCCGAAGATTCCCGACGATTCCCGAAGTATTTCGTTTCATTGAGAGGGCGCAGTAAAATTGAAAATCAAATGAAACTAGGCGGATGAAATTAAAAAAAATTGTTTAATATGCTTCTTTTTAATAAAAATACATAAGTTAAACCCAAAATTCGCGGATTTCCACTATCCCTTTAATTGATACAATATTGTTGGATATTTCATTACATTTTTCAACCCTAGAGGATTTGCAAGGCGTCTCATGCTATTAAATATATTGGATTTGAATTGACAACCGACAACCTTTAAAATGTTACTCGTCATTATTAAGTAAATGCCAATTTCATTGCCAGCATTTAAACAGATGAGAATGCTTCGTGGGGTCTGGGTGCCGTGTTGGCGGGACGTTGCGCGGCTCGCTGCTGCGAGGAGCGGACAGTGTGAGCTGGGTTCAACAAAAACCCGCCAACTCATTGTTACCAGCAGCTGTTTAGCCTGCTTTTATCACGAGTTCAGAGGTTCTGGTTTAAATCTGAGCTTTTACAGTTAGTTCTTGCTTTGAATGGTAGCCAGGCCGCTAGCATTAGCCATGTTGCTAAATCAATAGAGAGAACATCTGTTATTAACATTTATTTTCAACGGGTATGAAAGGCAAGTAGTACCTAAACAAAGAACAAAGGGTTTATGTAAAGAAAAAAGAGCTTCAATTAATGTAAAGCTGGTACAACAACAAAAAACAATGGAGCAGAGAAGGTTATTAAAAAAAAAGGGAAAAAACAACTAAAACAAAACGAGGAACAACCGGATGGCAGAGGAAACGCAAGCAGACAAGCCACAGAGAGAACACATGGATGGAAACCTTGACAATTTGGAACTGACAGAGAACACCGGGAAAGTCTGACCTTTATACACACAGACTGACCACATTGACAAGCAACCCAGTCTCATGGCATTTGGTGTTATAGTCACAACATTTAATCTATTGATTCGTGTTCACCAACATGGTTTTCCCCTTTTTCTCATGTCACACAGAACGATTTTAAAAGCAATGTATATTGTTAGTATCTTTCGTGCCTGCAGCACGTCTTTTTGTCCGGTAGGGTCTTGGAAGACCGGAATCTGTGTGGTTCATAAAAACATCTTCTTACTCAATATCAAGCCACGATTATTGTTTTTATTTTAAATTGTATAATGTCAGACTTTTTTTGTCGTCTGAGGAAAAGAAATGGGGCTCAGAGCCTCACAATACTGAAATCTGTATTTTAAAAAAATCTTTTTTTCCTTCTAATTTGTTATTCTTTTCTAAATAACACACTGTTATTTACTCACCAATAACACACAATTATCCTTGCTTTTATTTATTGGTTTAATTCCATAATCTCAGGCTTTTTTGGCGTCCGTCAGGAACTGAATTTCAAACCGGAAACAGACGTAGGCCTATAAGGGACATTTCGAGCATCATTGCGATACACAGCCACTGAACTGATTACCCAAGATCCTCAGCTATGGTTTAAGCTCGCTGGTTGGATGTTTTAGCCGCAATGCACGTTGGGATATGGTGTTAATGGGATATGAAATCCGAAAAACATTTTGGAGTTTAGGATGGCCGAAGACACTACACTACCCATAATCCCCTGCTATCGTTTGGGACTACAGTCCCCGGGATTAATCTTCAAGCTCTGGGATTGGATGTTAGAGTGGCAGTGCGCCAAGGTTACGCCGAGCGTCAAGCTCTTTGAAATGGAACGAAACCACGCCAGACTATCCAAAACTGGACTCGAACGCCCCCGAGAACTACACATGCTGGCTATTGTGTTTCGCAACATGTTCTCTATGGCACATCTCTACTGGGAATTGTAGTTTTAAAAGACGTTTTCCCCAAAATTAGAAGTTGACAGTATTAAACTGTGGACAGCCCTGGAGGTTTAGGCGATAGGAAACCAATTGGTGTGTACACATTTATAACATATAATTAATAAATGGGTGAAAATCACTTGTGTCCATAATGGGCAGCATTAATATACACCCACATGACAGCTCATTGTTACTTTGTAATTCTTCTCCACTACAATTCAGAGGTTAACCTGGTATTTTTACTCCACTACACTTATTTGAGTTACTTTGCAGATTCTGATTAATGATGTGAAATATAAACAACCCTTAAATCAGACTTCAGGTACAGGTGATTGTCAAGTGCCAACAATCAGGAGAGATATTTGATAGTTGGTGCTTCAGAAGACTAAACATGTATCTGCAGATCTCTATAAAATATATTAATTAGTCGTTATTCTCTACTAATAGTTAATTAAAGACTGTCTATAATGGCTATTTTGCACATCCCTTTCAAGATTTCAAGATTTTCTAAGGTTTATTGACATATCATATACACAACTAATTCAATAACGTGCTTTAACCACTAGGCGGTGCACACAAGGTACACACAGCCATAATAACGTTGTATTATTAGTGTAGGACACTTGTGTATGTATAACATCTGAAGATGTGTAGTTTTATTCAGGTTTTCACATCATTTTACAGGATATTGCTATATTATTTCACATGTTTTACTTCTAATAACTGATTTGTAAAAATTCACAGACAGAAAGGTATAATCCGTAATTTAATGGTAAGCTATTGAAATTGTGATTCCATAGATGTGTCTCCCATCACCCAAATCCCCTGACTATTCTTTCAACTCAGTATTTACATTCTTACATTCAAAGAAAATCAGTAATATCTTTAAAAACTACAAGTCCTTTTATATCAGCTGTGCACCGTTATGGTGTAAATATAACCTATCTACGAATTAGATCAAATGTAAAAGTCAGCCGAATTAGTGTTGATACTGCAAGGAGACGTATTGTGTGAAAATAAATGTAAGATGTTGTTTAATTGCTGATATATTTATGATCCACGTCACGTTTTCAGTTTTGGTGGCAGTTCTTCCAGTTTGTCCAAAGGTCTTCTGATCAGGGCTCTATAAATAAAGAACTACGGCAGATATGTAATATTCAATGCAGCCGAACCGTGTATTACAATGACGTTATGTGATGACTTTCAAAGAGAAAAGCAAGCTAACTCGGAATAAAGTATTATATTCTTTTTTTAAATGTTTTCCGGATTTCATATCGCATAAACCCAACGTGCATTGCGGCTAAACAATCCAATCACCGAGCTTCTAGCTGAGGTTCTTGGGTAATCAGTTCAGTGGGTGTGTGGCATGGATGTATAATAAGAACGGTGTGTGGTGGTGTGTATCGCAATAATGCTCGAAATGTCCCTTATAGGCCTACGTCTGTTGACTTTATTTTGAAATTCAGTTCCTGAGGAACAGCTAAAAAGCCCGAGAAGATATAATTAAACGAATAAATAAAAACAAGGATAATTGTGTGTTATTGGTGAGTAAATAACAGTGTGTTATTTAGAAAAGAATAACAAATTAGAAGGAAAAAAAGATTTAAAAAATACAGATCTCAGTATTCTGCGGCTCTGAGCCCCATTTATTTTCCTCACAGACGGCAAAAAAAGTCCGACATTATACGATTTAAAATAAAAACAATAATGGTGGCTTGATATTGAGTAAGAACATGTTTTATAAACCCCACAGCTTCCGGTCTTCCAAGACCCGAACGGACAAAAAGACATGCTGCAGGCACGAAACATACTACCAATAGAAATACATTGCTTTTAAAATCGTTCTGTGTGACACGAGAAAAAGGGGAAATCGTGTTGGTGAACACGAATCAATATAGATTAAATGTCGTGACTATAACACCAAATGCTGTGAGACTGGGTTGTGACAAGACATAGCTGAGCACAGACACAAACAGGGAATCAGGGCGGGGGCAGACTCTGGCCCCGTCTCAGGTCGACTATTTTCATTTCCTCGCTCCTCGGTCCTCGGTCTCACCGGAAGTTGATTTGTCTGCGCCATCTTGAGTAGCGTCCCATGGCTCTTATTTCTGCCAGAGGATCGAGAATCAAGGATCGAGGAGCGATAATGGAGGAGCGATAACCGAGGAACCACCAGACCATCCTTCGATGAAATCCTCAGACACTCGCCCCGCCCCCTTACTGTGTATCGCTCACTGATTGGACGATGCAGCGCATGCACTGATCTGATGCTTCTTGACATGAGAGCAGTTTCCCAGCGGAGTGAAGAAAACACATGAACCTCACGGGAGTCACTCCTCAGTTTATACCGTGTTTTGTTTCAATTCCTGTTTCATTTAGTTACAAATATGTGATATATCTGAACAACAAAGTGGTCAAAAATCATTTTATTCATTTATTGGAAACATTTTCATGATCGCTTTTTTCGTTTTACATTTTCATTTATTGTCATTTCCATTCAGTCAGTCATTAAGTGCTATTAAAATGTTAATGTGCTACATATCCAAACAAACAAACAAAGTGTGCAATCCAATGAATGTTAATCTAACTGGGTTTTGATAGATAACATATCTCTTTTTCTTCTCAATTATTGTATTTCTATTGTGCACTCTAATCAATATTAATCAAACTATTGTTCGTTTATACATTTTAAGAATGGCGTTTATCTTTTTTGAGAATGAGTTCTTATTTGATTTATTTGGGTCTAAAACAGATGATACAAATGTTTGTGTCAGTAAATGTGTACTAACAGAGGTGGGGGTGTTTGTGAACACAACGGGGACAGAGCTGCTGTCAGACGAACAGCTGTGCGGCGTCATCACAAACGGACGTCGCTTCACTTGACGCTCCGGAGGAAAGGACGTCCCATTGCTCTTAAAACTCATTTCCCTGCTTCTCGTGGTTTCCTTGCGTCCCTCCATGCTTCTCTGGTGGGAGGGACTAGACGCAGGGAAACGACGGAAGTGAGGGAAGCAAGGATTTCATTTAACCGACCTGAGATGGGGCCAAACACTAAAGGCGGGACAACTGAAACACAGGAAGTGAATCCGGAGAAGTCACAAGGAGAGTGTTTAGCCTCATCCCAATACCCCTCCTCGACTCCTCCTTTCCCTCACTCGCTTCCCTTCCTTGCGTCTTAGCTCCGCCTCTGTAAGATGCGAGCGAGAGACACGAGGAGGTGACGCGAGGACAGAGGAGTCCTCAGGTATTAATTGGGATGGTCTCGTTCACTCAAACGTCACTCTTAAACGACGTCTGTTAATGATGACATGTGCACAGCTGTATCCCCTCTCTTCGGGCTTAACTGAATAACCCCTTAGAACCGGCCCATTTGTTGTTAAATATTTATTTAAATGAATGAATCTTTCTCTTGTTAGTCAAGGAATTCAATGTATGATGGTTGGTCCTGCTTTTGTGTTCCGTTTTGGTGTAAAATGTAGCCTACATTTAAATAAATATATAATTATAGTAATGTGAAAGCCTTTTAGAAATGAATTGCACATAATAATTCCCACGGAGCTGTGAGCACTTATACATTTATGTGACGCTTCTCCACTCATCTTCCAGTTGTCGGTTTTCCTCTGTTGAAATGGACCAGCTGTGAAGGTGGGGGCCATGCCCGGCGCCGTGGGAGGGCCAGGGAGGGCCCTCCCATTTGACATTCCTGCCCTCCCCCAATTAACACGATTTTATTATTTATAAAAAAAAAAAATAAAAAAAATAATATTTTTTTTTAATTATAAATAAACTGTGAACTTTTATGCTACGATGTATGTGATGTCAGATAGTAGGCTACTAAAACAAAAAATCGCAGGCTACGTCAAATAAAGGCATGTGTCTGTTGTGATTTGTGATTCGTCCACATTTAGACCAATCACAGCGTCACACTCTGCCGCCTATTCTGGATTTGTTTATTGTGCATTCTGTAGACTCCCATTTCTGTTTGAATTACAAAATGGACATCAGAAATTGGCTCAAAAGGTCTAAGGATTTATTAAATCCTGCCGTTGCAGCAGCACGCCTTAATGTCACAAGCTTGACCTCGGCAAACCCCGGGGCTGAGTTAGCGAGCCCAAGCCTTGACTCATCAAGGCGGCCGCCACCAACGCTGTCCTCCGAGGCACCCTACCATCACCACCTGCGTTGCCACACCCTGCACCACACCCGCCAGCATCCTCCTCCTCCGTGCCGGTGCCTCCGCTACAGACGCTACCTTGCAGCACATCAACAGGTACTATTGGGCCAGCAACCGCTCAAAGACCAACAGCCCCAGATGATATTGGGGTTAATAAACCCAACCAGGTGAAACTGGATCGTTATCAGGGAGATTGTTTTCAGGAAAGAAGCGCACTTTTGCCGCTGCATGGTACAACAACAGACCATGGCTTGAATATTCGTTAAAAGCAGACGCAGCCTTTTGTTTCCCCTGGAGACAGTTTAAAGTAAATACGTCTTCATCTGATGTGGCTATACTGTCAAATGTTTTTGCGACTGGAAACACGCATTACAGACTGATAAAGGACTGCTAAGACATGCCGCATCAAAAGAACACATTTCATGTGAGAGTTTGTGGAGAGAGACAGATACGCAAGGAAACAAATAAGGAAATAAGTAGGCTACTTTAGTGCAGATCAGCTGGCACGGAGCCGTTATTACGTGTCAGCTGTTGTTGATATTATAGTTTTTTTAGCTGTCAACCAACTCCCTCTCAGAGATGACTCGATTCACTCCACAGCATGTCCGAGTGCAGTGCATAGGAACATAAACCATGCCCAAGGCGGGCTAAACAGCTCATCGTCTCCGTCTCTATTTCTCTCCGAGTGCAGCGATGAGGAAGCTGCCATCCGTAACCAGTGTGCCTTGCTCGTGATTTACCAGTGTTTGTGCTGCCACGCACACAATGTTTCAAAAGTGGTTTCTATGTTGCCCTTTATTTGTGTATGTATGTACGATAAGTGTGCGTCTTTACACGATGCTGTTGGCCTTGCTGTTTGATATTGTGCCGCAGGCCCGCAGCACGTGACGGTTTTGTGTGCCCTCCCATGAAAATCATATGCCCTCCCTTTAGATTTGTTCTGGCGCCGGGTCTGGTGGGGGTGGGGCTTTTATACGCGAGTAGTGAAAACATTTCCGCGTAGTCTGCTCGCGTGTATCCTCCCTTTCGTCTCCTCCCGCACCCCTCCTCCCGCACCCCTCCTCCCGCACCCCTCCTCCCTCACCCCTCCTCGACTCCTCCGTGTGCATTTCAGCTATTGGGACGTCCTTCAACATGGCGTGTCTTGATCGATTTCCGAGTCAAGTCCCGGAGGAGGGGAAGAGAGGAGTCGAGGAGGGGTATTGGGATGAGGCTTTTGTCACTACCCGATCTGCAGCCCTGCCCTATCTGCAGTGTGCATGTGCGAGATGGTCCGCCATATTTGACAACTACATACGGCAACTCAAATAGGACATTAGACGTCTAGACGGCTGCCCGATTTGCATCGAGTCATAAACGTCTCAAATATCTACACAAAAATCTTTTGTTATTTTATTTGAAATAAAATGATGGACATTCACAGTTAATGTAATTAGATATAAATTATGGTTTTTCCATCATAATTGCATACAGTCACAGTCAATATTTTTCATTATGATAGCCGTCTAACAGAAGTTAAATCCATTTCTCACTTATTCTGACAATGTACTTAACCCCAAATAAAGAGACCAATACAAAGAGTGTTGAATAATAGTGAAGTCACGTGTAATCACAAAAAGCAGTTGTGGGGTCAAAGGGAGGAAGGGAATGGAGATTTCGGAAGACCTGAGGAGACTAGCTCGCTAGATAGCTAGCTCTCGAGCGTAGATGCTCCGACTCCGTCGCATATGCTGCTAGCTCTCTCTCTATCGTCTCTCTCCTCTCTCTCTCTCTCTCTCTCTCTCTCCTCTCTCTCTCTCTCTCTCTCTCTCTCTCTCTCTCTCTCTCTCTCTCTTTGTGCTTTGCCAAAAGCCACTGTGTCAAGTGTCCTACCGTTGCTGTACGGAGTTGTCCAATATGGCGGACCATCTCACACATGCGCACTGCAAATAGGGCAGGGGGACGGATCGGGTAGTGACAGTGTTCGACAAAATAAAACAGGATACACAAAAGGACAGACACTGTGATCATGACATTTCCAATTCGACATTGTTTGGACTAAATTCAGTGTGTACTGTGTTGTTGTCACCTCGGTAGAAAACAGAACTTCATTTCAACAACAGAAATATCACTTGGAAAGCTACACCATAAAGGAGACCCGGTCAGGTTTTGGTATTTTAATTTATCTTAACAACATTTAAAAAGATTATTTTATTGTGTATAGTAAACGATTATACCTCAAAACTAATCATTTGTGGTTCCACTAAATGATGGAAAATTATAAAAGTCCTCAACTGTATATTGTCCTCTGTGACCTGGGGGGGGGTTCAACCTAGACCATTTTCCACAAGTATGTGTGCATATATGGTGCGATAAACTCAATACAGTGAGTGCCCTTCATCAAAGAGATCTATGTAGGAGGCTCAGACTGTACGGGTTGTTCTAGATTTACTGCACATGTGCTTCAGTGAGAAAGAGGCTGTTTGGCTGCTGCAAAATACCCCGGTTTCACGCAAGAACACTTTGTGAAATACCCATGAAATGGCCGTGTCCCTCGTCCACATACACTGCGTTAACACGGATGAGGTGAGATTGGATAACATGTTGGAAAACCCAACAAAGCCATGATGTAAAAATGGTTTTGAAGCTGAACTGAGATCATTTTGGTAGTCCCTGTGGCTAAGGAGCATGAAATGAACTAAAGTCACATGATACCGATAAGAAGGTCAAAGCAAACAGGGGCTAAGAGAATGGATGAGAAGTGGAAGCGAGGAAAAGAGTGAGTGACTTCAAAAGGATAACCCTCTTTGCTACTTGCTGCAGAAAGCCTCTGCAGAATGGTTTGATCTAGTGCGGCCTGCTTTGATCTCTGAACACACACTCACGAATATGTTCTTACACACATGCCTGACCTTAGCTTATCCCATGTCTTTGTGAGGATTTGTAAACATTGAATAACAGATAACAAACTCACTTAACCTTTATGTGGTTTTTCCAATTAACGTGTTCCATCTTTTGCCTTCTTCAGTTACAAGGTTCATTTCAATCTTTATTTCGAACAGATAAAAAAAAATAACAAATAACAAATGTGAAAAACAGAATACCGTATTGTTAAAATACAGTATTTATCCACATTCATGATAATATTTATATATTCAACAAAAAAAAGTCTTCATATTAATAATAATAATAAAAAATCATGTGTGTCCGAAAGGGAGTAGGAGGAAGCAAATGCTTATTAATTCCCACCCCTTACTTGATCAATGATTGAGGTTGACCCTGCGTCAGATACATAACTTTAACAGTCTCCAGAGAGAAAACTGTTGTCCTGCATGCAGGAGAGAGAACATCTGTCCAGTTCAGAATGATGGGGAGCAGAGCCTGGGAGTTATGATGTTCAGATGAGTTCTGTATTTCACATTTTCACTGTCAGATATGAGATAAGACTGCAATCCATCCTGGTCTGCTGAGGGAAGTTAGCTAGCCTATTTATGATGGATTCTTGCTTGTGTATCATTTAGTCAACGTTACAAAGAAGCTTTAGCCTCTATCTGAAATCTTGCAGACTGTCGCCTTGACCTTTAACACTGAAATCTTCTTCCAATTCCAATAGAAGTGCAGGAATGAATCCTAAGACTTCCAAAAATAATGTCTGTGGTTAATATAAGCTAATTGAAATGGTCAAAATCAGTTTTGTAGTATTTATATAGCTGTTGTGGAGGATATCATGAAGCATTCTTCCGTTAAAAAAAACTAGAGCGTAGTTATTATATAATTTTAACTTGAAACGGGTCACGGGAGAGCCGAACACAACATAAGGGTTAAAAACAGTGGTAGCTAACAAGTGACAAAATGAGTCATCGTCATCACACCGAACATTAACCTCCTTTAGCTTAGCGGTGTTAATGTGAAGTAATGAAGTACACTCTCATGTAGTACTTTTAATAGCCGAACGTTAGCTTTTTACTTTTGGAGATGCAGTTATGCTTAATCCATTATAAAAGTGGTGTTAATATGTGGAGATCGTCCTGCTGAAGAAAACATGTAAGTATCAGAAACATGTGTGTCGCAGATCTTATTTTCTGCAATATTCCCAAACCCAATTGAAAAATCCCATTGCTTTTGCAGAAGCAATGCTTACTGCCAACGAACGAGAGCGTACACTAACGTGTGGAGAACAGCTTAAAATGGATCCGTCCAACAAACACAGACTTTCACCCAAGAGGCCGCTTTTTCGTGTCCTGTGTCCTGATGATGACTTTATACACCTTTTGGTGACATAAAACTCATCTCTTTCGACTCCACTTCGAGCGATAGAATAACTAACAAATAATTACTAACAAAGCACTTATATACTAATAAAGGACTGGCTTATCTAAAGCCAGTTGAGTAGCACTTGAAATGTTTGGCTCTATGAAACCTGATGTACTTATATGATTCTGTTTTCTTCAAGGTTGTATCTTCCTGGTCGAATGTACTTATTGTAAGTCGCTTTGGATAAAAGCGTCAGCTAAATGCAATGTAATAACTTATGTGTGTTTTACATAAAACCATAGGGATGTAACGATATATCGAATATCGCGGTAAATAAATGTCTCAATACCGTCGTGAGACTGACAAAATATACCGCGATTTTTATTTTTTAAATAATTTTTTTTTATTTAAACCTTTATTCAATCTCTTTTTCAAGGGAGACCTGTCCAACATGGCAGCAAGTAGGTTACAACATGAACATAACACACAACAGATAACACAAAAGGACATGGCATTTACAGGGCTACATGTACATACCTAGAGACATGGACAAGTACCAACAGTATATTTATATCTCTGTCAATAAGCCTCACCTTCTTGGCAAACACTGTATTGTTTTTGAAGTGGTGGAGAGACAATGCACAGTTTGACCCACTGCTGTCACCCATGGCCAAAGCATATCTCTCTGTCCCAGCAACATCAGTACCAAGCAAGAGAGTTTTTTCCACAGCAGGGGATTTTGTAAACGCCCAAACATCCCAGCTTCTACCTGGAAATGTGGACATGCTCATATTCCTAAAAGATAACCTTGATGATGCTGAGTGAGTGAGTGAGTTAGAGTTGAGTTATTTGAAAAACTAAAGTGAAACTTGATTTATTCTATTGCAGGGTCTGATTATTATATTGTTGACACTTTAAAATACTACTATCCTACTAAAATGCTGTACAAATCAGTTTTATTATTTAATTAAAAAAAACAATTCAAGTAAAAAAAAAAAAAAAAACTATTAAAAAAAAAATTCACATTTTTTTTCTTTATTTATCAATATCGCGATAAATATCGTACCGTGGACTTTTTATCGCGATATTATCGTACCGTGAGTTTTTGGTATCGTTACATCCCTATAAAACCATGATCTATTCCTCATCTTAACCCTGTTATTTTCTTGCCTAAACCTAACCAAGGAGTTGTTCCTGGGTAAGTTACTAAGTTATGCTACGTTGGAAGCTTATTTTGAAGACTGTATGCATATATAAGGACCAACTATACGATTTTATTTGGATACAGATGTTTATTTGAAAAAGACTGAGCAAAACTGTTCCGTCAAAAATGATTATGAACCGACTGGCTACATTTACAGAAAAGTTAGTTTGCATTTAAATTTAAGGGCAAAGAAGACAACCTAATTAGAATTAATTATAGTTTTTGTTGAAATTATGAAAAAGACCATTTGAACATTTTCTTTTTTTATATTTTTGTCAGCATCAGAACCAAGCTGCTGATGTCAGACTGTGTTCAATAAGATGATTTAAAAGCCCAGTTATGCATTTGTTTGGTGCTTGTCACTGGTTTGAGGTTATAAAGTTACAGTAGGGGAAGGAAAGTCAGAGAAATAGAACTGTGTTTAAACACAGGGTTTTGGTCATGAGGTTAGGGATGGAACATCGATTGGTTGGTAAATCGAAAGCACCCCCTTCTCCACCACAGTCCGATACATCGCCCAACCAAAACCTCAGAACATTTCACAGAGGCAACGCACCACCCACGGCTAATTTCTCTGTGGGATGCATTTCCTCAGAAACTCTATATGTTCCACTCAATAATTCAAGAATGTTTTTTAAGAGTTCGAGAATGACAATGACAAAGTCAGAAGGTTGTCTGTGAAGCATTTCAAGTGATGCACAATATAAGGGAAAGGAAGAAGCAACAAGTATGTGACAGTAAATAAAGATATTTATTCAATTTTGAAAAGAATCTCAGCTCATGCAAGGATACAGCTTTTGTAAACAAATCACTTGAACATGTTATACATGTGCACATATTTCTTATTCTCTTGGTGTCAAACTCTGGAATGTACAATATGTGGAAGCCGTATTACAGATATCATGTGATGAGCTATCACCCAAATCCCAGGTCCCCGTTTCCCAAATTGTGATTATTTCATCACCCAGACATATCATTTAAGAGCTGCTTCCTCAAACAGGAAGCGTTTTGCACGAGTGCCATGCTCATTAAGGTCAGATATACAGTATAAACTTGGTCAAAGCACTCTGGAGTCCAACATCATGGCCTCTGTTACACTTTGCGAGCATGCACACACACATCAGACACATGGAACAAAGCCTGAGGATGATTTAAAAGCAAAGTAACACTTCTTTAAGACATTTGTGAGACATGTATAGATATATATATTTAAAAAAAAGAAACATTAATTTCTTTAAAGGTTAAACAGCTCTACAAAATTCCGATTCAGGACTGAAATGCTCCTCTAACCCATATAGACTCCAGAGGGTATTCCACTTGGTACTGCACTGGTGTCCTGAAAGTTGGCTCAGCGGTGAACCCTTACACTGTACGTTCAGAGCTCAGGGCTACAAGTTAGAGTCGACAGAGAGTCACTGACATTGTATTACCAATTAGTTCCACCCATTTCTGTAGCCCTGAACTGTGCTTACTCTGATATTAATACAGATAAGCATCCAGAAAGACAGAAGTAGTTATGTGGTGCAGAAACAAATTGGAATCACCATTTTTAATCAGTGTACACTTAATTTTCCTGTTACTTTATTCATCTTAAAAAGGAGTTATGTGTGGGATTTGAATGTTTTAGAGTTTAGCGAATCCTAGTGGGGGTGTCTCTCTGGTAGCTGTCTGAGTCTTTACTCTGAGCTTTGAGTGAAATGCTAACAAAGCAGTCAATGCTCCAAAGGTATGTTTTTTTTAAAAACTGCATGACAAATGGTTTTGTTTGTTATTTTTGAAACTGTAAAATCCTTATCAAAAATGTTTGTTAGACTTGTATTAACACAGATAATATTTGACATTGGCAGACAAATAGCTGGCAGATTAGTTGCAACTTTTTTTAATTAATATCGGCTTTAAAGTCCAGTATTGTTCAGGAGTAAAGCGTACTTGCTAATGTTAACAGTGTTTACTAAATTGATTTAGCTTGTAAGCATGGTAACATTTGAAACACTGCTTCTGCCAGTCGGGCATTAAGTAACTCTTATATATTTTTTAGTTGGGACACATTTGATAAATATTGGGCCGATGAAACTACTTTTCAATGGATAATGAGAACTTTGATATGTTATTGGTGTCACACAAAGAAATGAAACCGGGGGATCACCAAGGATATATCCTCTGGGGGCCATGAATGTCTGTACCAAATGTATTTGCAATGTATATTATGTTAATAGACATAATCCAGGTGCTCTGATGGATAGCTCTGGCTAAAATGAAACAGATTTCACACATTTTTCACCAGGATTGTCTCATTTTTCTACATAGGAAATGAACCCAGAAAATGTTTTGAAGCACAATATAACCACATTAAAAAGGTACACATATTAACTCTTTGCTCCTCAAACTGATAGGATAAGGAGTGTGAGTTAATGTCATTTTCATTCATTCATTATTGCTGCTCTCTGCTTCCAGTTAACTTGTGTAGTTGGAATGTGGGAAGATATGCAGACTACAGGTAGACATGTAGAATATGATTAGATAACACTACAGGACAAAGGATTCATTTGGAATCTTAGAGAGATTGGAGAAAGAAGGGGAAGAGGTAGAACGGGCCGTGGCAGGGATAAAAGGGACGATGGCTGGAATGAATAGCAGGTTGTAGAGATGATCATCACGAGGATGCCTCATTTGATAAATGTGTTGGTCAGAAACCTTGATAATGGAAGAGTGCAGTCTCCTTTCTTCTTTTACGTTTTTTGCATGCAATATCTATCTGCATAAACTGGCTAAACTTCTGAGAACATTCCCAGCGATTTGTGTCAAAAATAGAAGAGCCCGGCACAGAAGAGGCTCTCTATATACTGTAGTATTTGACTGTAGGCATGTCAGTGGACTTAAAAAATATAGATATACAATATCATGCTGCAACATTTCTAGACACCATCATGGTATTTGTAAGCTCCAATTATAAACACTTTATATATATTTTTTTTAAACAGGCACAGTAGTGTTACCCTGGATAGGAATGCTATATAAAATAAGAGCGCTGCAGGGTGGAGTACTGCTGATGGGCGCCGTGTAGGAAACAAAACAATAAGCGAAGACGATCAAAATAACTGAAATCAATTTTAAAATCAACTATTTGTGCACCATTAAAAAAATTAGGCGGGGCAAACAAGCGACCCCTGTTTTATACAAAGTCAGTAGTACGAACCTCCACCCTGATGGAGGTCAAGGAACGCCGGAGTGACAGACAAAGAGCGGGAGAGTCCAGCGCAGTAGTTTGAAGTAAGGCCTCATTTTTTTGTATCGGCAAAAAAAAGAAAAGAGAAACATATACATTTGTAACTAAATGACATCTAGCTTTCTTTATATGTGCAAAGTGTAAATCTTACAAATATGGGGATTTTATTTTCGTAGATCATTGGAAAAAAAAGAAGGATTGTGCTCGGGGTGGTTCGTGTGATTCCCCACCCTCTCTCCGTCCATTCAGCAAACACCCGCCACCGCCCTGCTGCTCTCTGGTTGGTCGACAGGACACCAGCTGACCTTAAGGCTTGCTGTTGATAGGACCGAGGGCCTCACGTCGAGTGGGTGCTCCGCTTCAGTTTATCTATCTCCATCTGCGAGGACAAATCAAATGAAGCAGTTAGATTGTAGAACTGAAAAAAGTAGACCACCTCTGGAAGAATAATAGGACATTAAAAAAGTGCAAAATTAGGTTGAGCCAGACATCATCCCCGCTGTGAGGCACAATGCTTGAGGTGTCCCGCTATGAAAGGGATTTTTCAGTGGCAGTGATTAGAGGGATGACAATGGAGCCACGTGAGAGAGGAGAACGCGAGCTGGGCAGCAATTGTCTTCAAAAAGGATGTCAAATACAATCCTTAATATGGAAGAAGAAACTTGTTTTTGTCTCGCTTATATATATATATATTATATATATTGCATACTTGTCCATATACTGTATGTTACCCCAAAAAAGCTTTTTTCTTTAAACAGGGGCCATCGTGCAAGCTTGCAAAATTATGACGGCCATAACAAAATCGATGTATCCACCAGCCCTAATAATACAGAATAAATAAACCCGGAGCTTTATGTCAAAGTTTTATGTTACAAATGTACAGTATAGTACGCACCCCCAGTATTAAGAAACTGCTGGGTAATAATTTGCATATGTTGGGCAATTTGCAACATTAGCATAAATGGTGTGAATTAGCATAATCACCCATATGAACAATCATTTTAAATCGTCTTGGCCGACTTGGACAGTATGCGAGTGATTTCGGGGGTAATTTTGTGTGCTGAATCAATTTCTGACATTAAATGATCCTACATGGCAGTTTTAACCAGGAAGTGGCCGTAGTCAAACTCCCATTGATCATTTTGATGATTCTTTTGGTCCATTTTGAAGTTCTAGACTAGAGGACGTTGGAACAACTGGATTGGACATACATCATATCTAATTTAAGGGCAAGCTTAGTTAAAAGTTGTAGGATACGTCTGAGTACAATTACCCAAACAATGCAGAACATTGTATTTACAGACCAACTAAATGCTAGGATAAGCTAACTATCTCCTGGGTCCAGTTCATTGCCCAGATATTAGAGTGGTATTGATCTCCTCATCAACTCTTTGCAAAAAAATAATAGAACTTTTCCCTTACATTAAGATGACAATATTAGATTTAATTGATTGATCCCAATTCGTTTTTTTCCTAAATTGGGATCAATAAAGTAAATCTTATCTTAAACAAACTGCGTCCCAGGAGACAGTGAGATTAGCTCAGCATTAAGACTGGAAACAAGGGAAACATTCACTTTTCCCTGCCCAAAGGTTCAATAACAAATTCAGATAAATCAAACAAGACGTCATGTTTTTATTGTGAGCTTTAGAGGCAAGGGTAGGATTATATTGGGACATTTGTGACGTAGCCAGACTAACTTCTTTCCTGTCTTTCATGTATATGCTAAGTCTAACTGCAGGTCCGCTGCAACTCTGACTACTTTTAAATCCAGACTAAAGACTTTTCTTTTTGTCGCTGCTTTTAATTGAACTATTCACATCTTAAACTGCACTGTAACTTTTATCCATGTACTTTTTCTTTTAATGTTTATTTTATTAGCTTTTCTTTTTAATGACTGATTTTAAATGCCATTTTCTTAATGTCTTTCGTTTTTTGTAAAGCACTTTGAATTGCCTTGTGTTGAAAGGTGCTATATAAATAAACTTGCCTTGCCTTAAGTGAAGGGTGAGAAACTCATATTCATTCATACGATATGAAGAGAGCTGCATCAGTAACTATCCTTTAAACAGCAACACCTCTGAAGAACACTCAAATATGTTCAACACTATTGAACAAAACAGATGAAAGACAATAATGAGATCTCTGGCAATACGTCTCAGTTTGTCTACTTAATGTCATTACGTGTGCATCGCAATGAAACGATTAGAGTGGACCAACAAAGGCACAAAATATATAATATAAAAATGAATAAAGAAATATTATTTTACTTTTGAATGGTTCGAACGATCTGATTCAGATGTTCTTGAATTTGTTTTGTTATGCTACACAGAAAAGCTATTGAAGAAGCAGGTTGAGTCAAACATTCGAAAAGACGACTTCTCTTGGATGATTTTCAAAGTCATCCAGTGGGTCTATGTACGATACAGCTCTACTAAGCTAACCAACTTTCGCTGCTGGCAAAATGTCCTACTATTTATTTAAAATAAAAAATTCAAAACATTATGGACTAACGGAAAAGACTCAAAAGGCAGTTACGGGCATTCCAGACTTAATGCAAACTTGAAGCCAACAGAAGAAGAAGCTTTATGAGATAAATAATCTAATGTTGCGTTCCTGTAACTCTTATTACTTCTACAACAACAACTGTATCGGAAATATCTGAATGGGAAGAGGAAAGCTCGAAATCCTGAGAACAATATATGTGATGGCAATCTCTCCTCAGCTTTTTCTATCCCTGGTTTTCTCTCTGTCTATGTGTGGAAGTAGAAGAGAACCGTAAGGGGTAAAACTAATCTGCACTTATGGTTCCATGTGTGCAGAATATATGCCATGGGTTTGCTCTGTGATGTGATTTGTATCGGTGCCATGCTGGGAAGGGCCGTGTAATGTGGGTTTAAAGAAAACGTGGATTGGATGTTCCTCTACTTTCTTGTAATAATATGTTACAAAATTGGTAATAAAACAGTTAAAATGGTCCCTTCAGGCGCAATAGGATACGTTCAATTGACACATCAGATGGTCCCCTTCAGGCGCAATACGATACGTTCAATTGACTCATCAGATGGTCCCTTCAGGCGCAATACGATACGTTCAATTGACTCATCAGATGGTCCCTTCAGGCGCAATACGATACGTTCAATTGACTCATCAGATGGTCCCTTCAGGCGCAATACGATACGTTCAATTGACTCATCAGATGGTCCCTTCAGGCGCAATACGATACGTTCAATTGACTCATCAGATGGTCCCTTCAGGCGCAATACGATACGTTCAATTGACTCATCAGATGGTCCCTTTAGGCCAGGGGTGCCCAAACTTTTTTGAACCAAGAGCTACTTTTAAAGTTGCCAGTCTGCCGAGATCTACCAGTCCAAATAGAGAGCGTAGCCATTACTGACAGCCTACTACCAGGTAAATACACACTTCTACTTGTATAAAACTGACCTTTGTACGATTAATACTTCATAAAATACTGCAGATCCTTATCTTACCTCTTTCTAATCTACACACATACAACTAGTTTGTAAGTTTACATTTCATCTAAGGTGGAACTAAGCATGAGGACATCAGTTTGTTTTAAGGGTTATTTTTTTAATTCTGGAAATCATCTTCAGGGCAACAGAAGAGATGTCTTACTTCTGAGAGTAAGGCATATATTGGTAGAGGAAAGCTGTGGTTCATCCCTTCAATCATCGACAAACTTCCGATTGCGAATAGGCACATGCCTTTCAGACTAAGTGTTTGAAAAATATTTTCATAAGGCTACACGTTCTGTAGTTTACTATTAAAGGGTATCCGTTATGCTCACAAGGTATCTACAAAGGTGATACCAAAGAGATGTGAGAGGAAAAGCTTTACGTATTTACAAGATTTAAGAAAAGTAGTCCTCGACTTAAAGAGCACAAATTCTGAGAGGAACTCTTCTCTGGAGGGAACACAGGGATGTCAGCCTTTGCAGACCATTTACATGCACACAAACATATAGAACATTACAGGAAAGGGAGAACCTAACAGAGCCTCTTAAATGCTGGGGTCTGATGTCACAGCACATCGAGCTAAGCTTTTGACCATCCTTACGCTGTGCTCATTACGGAGGTCTCTTCAGCCTTTACTGCTGCAATTAATTGTTGCTTAGTAAACAATAGTCACAGCTGTATAGTCATTCATTTAGTTAATTAGCTAAATATGTTATGAAACCCTTTAAAATGGTTGAAACAATAACTGAAATAGGCTGTCTTCAGGTTTTTCTTTGTCGTGTTAAATTTGTAAGTAGACATTATAGTATTCTATAACATGATCTAATTTGACCAACTGTAAGTTAACTAGATTTAAAATAAATTGTTCTTATTAAGATTTACAAGATTCTTGTTCTCTACCGACAGCTTGGTCTGACTATTTGTCACAGTACAGCTAGCTTAGATACTGTGTCCTCTCATTACTGATCTCTCTGCAGCTTGACGGCTGCAATTAACGGCCTGTAAAAGAATCACTTATATGGTAACTCTGGCTGCGTCAATTGTGTGCACACAAGTCAGTGTTCTGCTCTTCATCAATAGTTGGCTGTCTAATGAGGCTAATGAGTGTGGACAGCCCAGCATGTGTTGCTATGGGGATCAATGTTACCTGCAGAGCCATGCGCTTCAGCTTCTCCTCATCCAGCTCCCCTCGGAGCTCCGCTATCTCTTTCCTGGAAATAAACGCAGGCATTGACAAGCGTCAGCACTTATGCAGCATATATACAATATCAAACTCATGATCTTTGCCCTGCTCTACGCGTTTCAATACAAAATATAAATAAAGCTTAAGCACTGCAAGCTGAAGTTTTCCTAGCACAACCAAAGGTTAGTCAGTTAAGTATTATCATAAAGCATTGCATTCTAAATCCCTTCACTTAATGTATGGTTTATCCTCAGTGACCAACATTACATTTTCTAATTAGCTTAATCTGCAAATGTTCATTCTTTGAAAAAGCCTAAATCTGTTTCTAATGAAACATAACATTATGATATAATTATGTATATGTTCTAAGTAAACAACATCTTGTGTTGTGGGATATGGGGGAATGTCGGTTGGAGAATTGCTGTAGGGAAGGCATTTACATGATTGACAGAATTGTAAATCATTAGTTAGTGGAGAATTGCATAATGTGTCAAAACGGATATTAAGTATTTTTTCCCAGTAAAGCTACATTATAGAAAGAAGCATATTTCTACACGCATGGGTTGTTGCGTGACACATTCGTTATTCTTATGAAGCGTATTCATGTGTTGAGTGTTATTACATTTGCTGGGCCTTGAGCAGCTCCACAGACAGCAGCAGCTCCTTCATCTGGCTCCTCAGCTCCTCCAGCTGGGAGCCCGGCTCCTCGGGCTCCAGCCGGGCCCTGCTGCCCTGAGAGGTGCTGCTGGCGCTGGGCTGGGCCTCGCTGCTGGACACGCTGGGTTTGTGGAGCGGCGGTGACTGGGATCTGGTGTTCGTGGAAGGCTAGGAAGAAAAATCTTAGTTAGAAAGTGGAAGCTGTCGAATAGGATTTTATTTTGTAAAATGTCTCCTTTAGCTTAGGATACACTGGACCATCCTTTCCGGACGGGAAGGAGATATTGCCATCCCATAGGACATTGCGGCCGCAACATTTAAAGTGACAAAGGATCCGATTTGTTAAGTAAACACTTCATAAGTGACGGTGTGTATCAAGCATTCCCCTCGCTGCACATTATCCCGCTGATAAAGCAGCTACATACGAAATAAACCAAAGGCTTGACCCACAATATTGATAGGAAAACGACCCTAATGATTCAAAAAGGATCGTTCTGCCATGGCAGACAAAAATAGTCTGTTCCACGGCCAGCAGCTGGAACTGCAGCCACAGCAAAGTAACCTAAAATGACGTCAGCACTGTTGGAGGGTTTTTGTAACTGTCCAAGTCTGTTCACCTTTTCCTTTCTGTTAACTACTGCCAGAGCCCATACTGTGATCCCTTTATGTTTACTTCCTGTCTTCTTCTTCTTTTCATTTCTCTGACGCTCAGCACTCAGTACTTTAACCTCTTTCCTTTTCTTGCGCTCTTTTCACTTATTTTCTGGGTGGACAGGAGGGTGAGGGAGAGTAGTCCATTTACAGAAAATTGTAGATTTCCCACAGCAGAGAGTTTGGCACATTAGAAATATTGTGTATCGGATTACTTTAACACCACGTCTGTCTTTTCCTAAATCCTGATGACCTCTCCTTCAAATGTTTCCACAAACCCTGTGATGTATTTCACAGGGGAGAATTGGTTAGGAAAAGACATAAGACCTGATTTTCTGACCATTCAACTGCAGCCAGGGATTTGCTAAATGTGTAAAACAGTTCTGTAGGTATGAACAGAAAGAGATCACCTAAACTGGTCACAGATCTGGTGAATGGGGCCTTACGATTAACATTATTTTCAAACTTGCTCAGTGATGCTTTGTGCAAGGCATTGTGTTCCTGCATCCACAAGAGCAATGTTTCACCATAACATAAAAGGTGATAACAATTGTTGACTTGCAATGCGCCTTTTTTCCTTTCGACCAAATGTTAAGCATAATCTGCGTGTGCCTAAACAAAGACATGTTTCAACTTTCAACATCTCTGTAAAAGCACTGCCTTAATTGTTTGCATAACTGAACCCTCCAAGAGCATTACCTTTGACATGCAACTACAATGAAAGGGATATTGATTGGTTTCAGTGCACATTCCTGTTTGTTTGATCTATCCTGTGCTGCACATTCTGACAATGTTTTTAAAGCTTTAATGACATGCATTGTGTGCCTGTTGTACAGAAATGCTTCTCGGAAATGTAAAAAACTCAACTGACATAACAAAATGCTAAGCCCTGCGAAGGTTGTTTCATAAGTCAGCACTTTTCATTACAGAAATCTCCCGCTGGCTTCATATGGTGAACAAATCAGGCTATGAATCGTTTTAAGTGTGACTCCCACACTTGTGCCCAGAGCAGCACATGATGGGTGCTGCGTCACATGCCTCAGTACACACTCTCTTGTTAATGGCAACAAGGGGGAAATGATGTTGGTACAGAGAAAACAAGGGATGCAATCAGTGGTTCAATCAGTTCCCTGCAGTCAACATGTGGAAGTGTCCTTGGGAAAGATATTTAACCCTTAATGTCTACGTTTTTTAAGTGTATGCAGGTCGCTTTGGATAAAAAGGACCATGAAAAGTAAAAAGTAATGCTTGTTCTTTGCAAATAAAAAATGCCCAAAGCTTTTAAGACTACTTATTTCATAGCTTAGTTGAATACCTGATTTTGATTGGACAATCAAGAGGTAGTTAGTTCTCGCTAACAGTCGTCTTCTTCTTAGGAGAGCAGACTGTTGCTAAGGAGGATCAAGGAAATACGTGCAGTCATATCAATCCACAGAAAGAAGTCCGGTGAGTTTAACGTCAGCCGTGGACGCAAATCATTTGTTTCCATACGTCAGACATTTGCTTGAAGCAAAGAGGTTAAAAGACAGAGCGCTGGATGTCAGAGAAATCAGCAGGAGAAGTCAGACAGGAAGTGAACACTAACTGGAACACAGTATGGGCTCTGCAGTGTTTAAAGACTGGTTGATCAATTACAGAATGTGAACAGACTTGGACAGTTCTGCCGTCTTTTTAAGTCACGTTGCTGTTACCGCAGTCCCAGCCAGTGGAAGTGGAATGGATTGTTTCTTAGTGGAAGCTATAAGATCATTTTTAAATGATCATTATACCTAACTTAGCCATCTGATTATCCTAATTGAGATTGTCTTTGCACTACACGATCCTTTTCTCTTATCATGCTAAGTCAAAGGGAAGGAACACATTTTGAGAGTCAGCTTTCAAAACGGCACCCGATTCATTTATCAGTTTTACTCTGATCTGTTATACTGAGGAGGGGGGGGGGTCTCTTAAGGACCATAGTAGGAATGATAACTGTCAGTAACATCAACATGTGATGTTTTCAGACATGAAATAACCCACCCTATAGTTAATTAGTTACGCAGTATACCGTTAGTCAAGCATTTGTGGTTGTTTCTTTACTTTGGGTTTTTCCTTTATCTTGACACACATCTGTAGCTGTAGCATGTCAGCAGCAGGCGGATCCCACGGTGAGTGAGGGCTCGAGGAGGAGGACGACAGACAGAGGCCATGTCCTGTCATTTCACAGTAAGTCTGAGCGGCTCTGTCTGTCTCTACGTGTTTTTAATAATAGGATGGTCTGATGATCTGTTCCCCCGGCTGAACAGCTAGGTCTCATTTGTCTCGGCTTACCATGACCAATCCACACTAGATAACATCTAGAACAATTATTGCAGCAGAAGGGAAGAACAGCAGGTGGTGGTGCTCCGTCAGCAAGGAAATTGGTGGCGGTCAATATGTCCAGGAAGATAATAATGGAAGGGATTTTGTTCAAATATGATCTGTTTGCTTATAAATGGCTCATAGGAAGGATGTATACAGAATGACAGCAGCTAAAAAACTAAACAATTATTTCCCCTCAGTTTCAGTCCTACATATATTCTCAGATAAAATGTGGCTGCAAATCTGTGTTTTAATTCTGTTCCGAGGGAAAATATTCTCTGAGCATTGAATAATGAAACCCTCCATCACTGTGAAGTTCTTTCATCACAGTGATGGCATCTCGTTGCTTAAGAGGGGCTTGAGCCGAGTCATTTTTTAATACGCTTCAAATTGCGCATTAGGGTAAATATTTTTACTAAATATACAACTGGAAAGGTTTAGATTTTCTTGACTTCCATAGATTTTTCCGGTCAGTGTCCGGTAACGGAAGCTAACTTTTGTAAATGTCGTAAATACACTAGCCTTGTAAGTTGAACAAACAAAAACAAAAATCAAATGTATATGTTTTGGTAACAATTATTTCTGAGAGTCTACTGTTTTTAACTAACTTTTACTTGAATCCTGGATTATAATGACAATATTCTCGATGAAAAAACTAATTCTTACGTCTTTGACATGTGAGAAAATGGCAAGAATATTTTAAAGCCCAAGCTCAAAATAAGCGGTCTAAACCAAACATATTCAGTTAACTATCATACACCTGCAAAGCACCTACATGTTTTTGGTCCTCACCACAATATTCATTAACCTATTATTTCTTAAACTTGAAATCTCTTGTCCACAGATGGGGTATTCAATGTGTGACACTGTCGGCTTCCCCTCAGACAAAGCTTGTACAAATCGGAATCATCTTCTAACTAAATCTCACACATGTATTCTATGCCATATTCATCTGATAACTAATGCAATATTTTTCTTTTTACTTCCAGTTGCTGTTTGAGCCCCCCTGGGGAAGAGAGCCTCAGATTTGATTACACCTCTGGTCTACAATACTTCATGTAACTGTGCACAATATTATCCTAACACCAAGAGCTAGAGAAGTTGTTCTGCTGGGAAATCAAACCCACTCATTTCATCTCTATAAAGTGGCTTGGCAACTTGACCTTTTACCTTGCTAAATGTTTTCATCTTTAGAATGACTTTACTGCTGTTATGAAGTAGAGCAATTATAATCAACATACAAGCTGCAAAATATCTTGTGATATAACCATTCTACCTCAGTATCTGCAGATATACAGTTTCAACAAATAATTCAATGGTACTAGTCACCTATATATTGCGTTAGGAATGGCTACTTTCGACTTGTGCATGATAACAAGAGAGCACACACTGTACACGGTTCATCTGGGTTTAGATACTTGCATCCCAACCGGAAAGCCTTTGCGTCACAAGGTTAATGGTGAGGCCCACAATTAAATCCTGTTTGACCGGAACATGCAGGTCAGACAGGGATTTAACATCACTGTAGTGTAGGGATATGAGCACAGGAGGCACACAGTAAATGTGGCCATGTTGTACTTGCACAAGATTGGACTATAGAAACAAGTTGATATAGCTTCAATAGACGTACATATATTGCCAGGAACAGATAAACACTTGACAATCTCTAATTTGAATCATTAGAGCTGAATCCAGAATCCATGAGACAGTATTGCCCTGACTTTGATCTAAAAAATCTGTAGAAGTCTGACACATTTAAATCCCTCTCATGTTGTTTGGTCAAAAGTAATTTCCTCTAAGCACAATTTGTATTGTATTAAGAATAGGGCTGAATAAACTATTCAGAACCCGTCCCTCTTACGGACTGAGGATTCTCTGCAGATCTGAATTAAAACAGCCCTTGATTGAGCCGGCACCAGACGCATTCATTTAAATGTTAAGAACCAGACAGGCTTTATGTATTCTGTTTTATTGTATACGAGAATATGAAAGCCTTAAACTTAGGAAATTGTTCATCTTAAGAAGTAGTTTGTGTAAGATTTATTTATACCTTTGCTGTATGCACTTATCTTGCTGTATGCACTTATTTATTTATATCTTTGCTTGTCTATTGACAGAAACCGAACTGAAATTATTTTCAAAAATCTACCTGCCTTGATGATGTCATTCTTAAATATAAATACACATTATTTTCAAGTATAAATAAATAGTGTCAGATAACATTTGAAAGTAATTTTTCCAGTTCCAGACATTGAAATCTTTTGGATATGTTGACTGGCACAAATGTTCAGATGCTAATCCAGAGTTATTTTTCTTCTCCAATCATTTCACTGAACCACGACCAACTGTGACAAATGGGACAGGAGGCTAAACTCAGGTGGGCGTGCTCTATGGATCTAGGTACTTATAGTCAGGTCGTTTTAGTTTCATGCGCCACTGAGAAACTTTCATAAGAATGATCAGGGCCCACCCTCCAACGCTGTATCCAGTTCTCTATATACATCCATTAACATCTACTAAAAGTGTTTATTTTTGCCAGTGACAGTTAGATTGATAGTAAAAGTGTCTGTAAAAGACCTTCAGAGAGATATAACATTTGTCTTCAAGTTTTTCTTTCCCCGATCTGTTAGTTCTTGTGTCAAACCAAACAGAAAACGTAGGGTCCTTTAGATAATAATGTCAGACACATAAGCATGATAACAGTCTGAGCCCCTCAGCGGCACAAACTAACACTTTTAGTGGGATTACTTTGGGGTGCACAATTCCCAAATGACATTGAAACCCTTGTCTGTGGCCGCTTTCTGCACCACTCATTACTTGAACGATTTAAAAATTGTTGTTCGGTTTATCATGATGTTGAAAATAAGTGATCAGTGTTTGATTCTGGATGGGATAAGATGTTCTCTTCTGGAGGGTAAGTGCTCCAACCAAGAGGGACAATACTGAGAAACATCTGCACCCATATGATGCCTTTTGGAGTCTTTGTCATCTGTCATTTCATTGGTGAATAACAGTGCTATAAGTTACCTTTCTGGTGTCTGTTAGCTTTGGTTTGGCAGCATCTTCTTCATCAACCTTGAATAACTTCTCCACGCTCAATTCCTTGGTGGGCTGCAAAGGAAAAAGATTTACATGATTAAAGATTTCATATTTTTCTTTTTGTTTACAGCTTGGTGGCAGGGTAACCTGACTCATAAAAGTGATAATGTTCTTAGGGGAAATGCCTATTCCCAGTGACAGTCGTTTGAAGGAGTGCAGCTGAGTGATGCCTGCTCTGAGGAGAGGAGGGCAGGCGATGGGACTCCTGTGTGACAGTGTTCATTTCGTCAACGAAAACTATGAAGAAAAATGTTCATCAACGACCTTTTTTACATGACTAAGACGAGACGATGACGAGCTAAAAATAGATTCTTGATAACAAAAACTAGGACGAAATGTATATTTAGTTTTCGTTGACGAGACGGGACTAAGGTATTAATGGTGGACTATCGGACATTCAAAATGCAGGGTATTTTCCCCCAATTGTCCGTCTTGTCTGTCAAAATGCATCTTACGTTTCTAACTTGCAATATCCTTATTTCCGCTCTCTTCACTCCAGAAGAGCGATCTCCCTGCTCTGTGTGCGGGGGGCGGGGCCTAACAGACACGCTGCAGCGGACACAGAGATCTGCCGGGGACGGAGCGTTCAGAGACTATAGAGACACTCTACAAGGCTCGATGTGGACAAAGCTCGCCACAAAGGCGTCATATTCAGTCGGAGAAATGCACAATTTTCGACTTCCTTAACTCGTAGCTCTGTTGCCCCAATTACGAGTAACGTTATCACATCAGGTGCGCTGAGGTGGGAGAAGTACTCAGATCTTAAGTAAGAAAATACCAGAGTGTAGGAATACTCCGTTACAGTAAAAGTCCTGCATTCAAAATGTTCCTCAAGTAAAAGCAGAAAAGTATGATCATCAAAATATAGTTAGAGTAGCGACAGTAAAAGTAGTCATTGTGCAGATTGGTCCATTTCAGAATACTATATATGATATGTTTTATAATGATTGATCATGAAAGTGTTCTCAAAGCTGGTAAAGGTGCAGCTAGTTTGAATGACTTTGTATACTGCAGGGTAGCTGGTGGATTTACTCCAGGTGGAACTAAAGTCTGATTCAACACTTGATTAGATTTCACATCATTAATCCACATCTGTAAAGTAACTAAAGGTGTTAAATAAACGTAGGCCAGGAAAAGTAGACAATTAACTCTGAACTGTACTGGAGTAAATACTCCAGTAAAGTAGAAGTACCTCAACATTTTACTCAAGTACAGTACAATATAATAACATAATTATATATATTTTATTTTTTTCATATTTAAATAAAGCAATTAATTCGGTTAACAATTTGTTTAGTTTTTCCCTTTAAAAAAGAACAAAAAGTAAATACAAGAATACCGTTAAAGTACCGAATCGATAAGCAGTATCGATAAGACTAGTAGTACCGTAGAAAACCTTAACGATACCCATCCCTAGATATTACACAAGTAAAGTGTTAAGAGAGTGAAATGTTGCTTTACGAATTTCAACACTTGATACTGTCACCTTGATTCCAATGTCAGAAACCTGTATTTGCCTAACTGAATTGGCTTAAAGAGAGAAAACACTATTTGGCTAGAATTTGACTAAAATGTAATTTTTCATCGACTAAAAGTTGCCTAAAACGTTTTGAGTTTTCGTCGACTAAAACTACGAAGGATAGGAATGACTAAAATGTGACTAAAACTAATTTATTTATTACTAACCATTTTCGTCTAAAGACTAAGACTAAATCAAAAATAGCTGCCAACATGAACACTGCTGTGTGAGGACGTGGAATGAGAGTGAGTGTGAGGTGAAGGGATGTGACAGGTTACAGAGAGCTGAGGGACCTCAATGTAAAACGAAATCCATGGGGAGGAAAAACTATTTCAGAAGAGAAAAAAAAGGGATCAGATATAAAAAAGGAACAATATGAAGCCTAAACCTTTTTACAAATGGACGCTGCAATCTAAAAAAAAAGGATTATAAGCATAAGCGTAAAATATGAAATAATGCATTTGATTTATTATTTTGTATAGGCACTCTCAAGTTCGCCGTATAATATACAAAAACACAAAACTCAAATCAAAACAAAACACTAGCAGAAAAACAAGACAATATAACCAATGAGAACAGAGGATGTGTGATGTGATCAGGGTGGATATGCCAGTGTGAAGGGATATGTTTTGAGACGTGATTTGAAAATGGAGAGAGAGTCAATATTCTGGAGGTCAGGTGGGAGGGAGTTCCAGAGGGGGGGGGTGCAGAGTGGCTGAAGGCTCTGGACCCCATGGTGGTTAAGCGGAAGGGTGGTGCAGTGATGTGGAGGGAAGCAGAAGACCTGAGAGTGCGGGTGGGTGTGTTGATGTGCAGGAGGTCGGAGAGGTACAGAGGACTGAGGTGGTGGATAGACTTTAAGGCGAGGAGTAGAATCTTAAAATGGATACGGTATTCGACAAGCAGCCAGTGAAGCTGCTGAAGAACAGGAGGGAGTGGTTAATGGAGGGGGTTCTGGTGATGATGCTGGCAGCAGAGTTCTGGACCAGTAGGAATTATTTATTGTATCATAATGTGAAATGCAGCCTAATCAAAGACTACTTTGAATGAGTATGCAAAACGATGAAGATTATTATTTGAAAATATGCAGCAATACGATTAAAGGTAACAACAACATTAACGATATTCCAATATTTAAAATATAAGATGATATGTAGTCCCAATTTAATATTAAATAACCATAAGATGAATACATTGTGTTGACATTTTTCCAACACCTGACTATCAGTCTGTAACAGCAATATGACATGACATTGTGTATATGACACTGAAAATGCATCTGCAGGACCACAACAGTTCTCCACATGTTGCTTATCATCATCACTGTGTTTATCTGTGTGTTCTCTCACCGAGTTTCCTCCACCAAACTGTGCGGGCAGCCGTCTGCCAGGCATCTTTGGTCTGCTAGCGGTGGGGTGAGAGAGCTTCTCCGAGTTAGACGACAGCTCATCAAAACTCATCAGATCTGTGAGAAGAGGCAGACCACACGGAGACATGAGGAAGGAGCATTTCATCACTTTTACATGCCTTTCTTTCATTACCCTGCAACTATTTTTATTTTTTACCATGGATGAGGCAAAGTGCAAACAACTGGAACTAAATAATTAAATAAACAGAATGTTTGTAAACGAGAGAAATTGAGGACAACAGAGTACATAAAGATGTGTTATCACTAATATAGAAACAGCAATGCCTCATATAGAAAAAATAATAATTGAGAAATGAAAGTTCTCTTTAAATGATGAGGGATTCCGTTTGATGTGTATCATCTATTTGTTTGCCATATTTATTGTATACTATGTTGAGAGAATAAATGAATAATGAATTCAAATGTACATCGTGTGTCCTCGCTGCTTGTTCCGACACGCATTAAGAATAATGAAAAGTTCAAAGGCTTTATTTGTTATATACACAGCTACAGTGTAGGTGCCTAACTTCCTGAATTGATGACTACTGGTATCCTAGAAAAATCTTAAGTCGAAAACAGTCCTAGTGCATACAACAAAGTTAAACAGAGGGAAGAATCAATCACTCCCAAATGTATTATACAGCACTGAAACCTTTTAGCAACAGCACTTTGCAGTACACAGTGGTAAAGTGCTGCTGGGAGAAAGCATTGCATGTGATTGCAGGATAGATTGATTTTTCATGTTTCACAAAGGGTGTCAGACTGTCCTCTGGTGAGCGCTGTGGGCTTTTCGCAGCGCTTTGTCACCTAAGAAAGAACTCTCAGGTGAAAAACATTAAGAAAACTCCATTAAATCCGTTGAAGATTCTCTGCACCTTCTTCTTCCTCGGTTGTCAATAAACACTTCTCTCCCCCCACCCTCTCGCAAAACTGCAGCCTCTAAACTGTTTATCTTTTCAATTATGTCTGCTGCTGCTCCTCTTCACAATCCCCTCATACCTCTTTCGCTCCGAGCTCTGCTTCAATTATTGTACATTCTGCCAATTAAAGCTCTGCTTGTCTTTTACCATTTAATCAGAAACATGGTTTCATATTGGTGTGCATATTGATTGAACATTTTATTAACAGGTTGCAGAATGGTTACAATACAGTACAGCTCAAAACACACAATTGTTAAGGGGATGCAGACCAGAAAAAGACTTTCGTCTTGTTTACATCAGGGTCCCCCATTTAATTCATCATAACATATATGACATACATGACATACAGATAGACAGTACTGTTACATCTAGACATGTATGACATACCAGATCTACAAATATACAGTACTGTTTGAGTATAAAAAGAGTCTAAAAAAAGAGTATATACATTGAGGGGGGGTGGGAAACTGTATATTGTATGTAGGGGGTTGGGTTTGGACATTTACAGGGGCCAGTTTCGAATTGCAGTCTCCCGTAGGTGCTTTTTTAGAGAGGTTTTGAAGGTGGGTAGTGATTCACATTCCTTTACAGCTGTGGGTAGGGCGTTCCACATTGTTGTGGCATAATTGAGAAACGTGTTTCGTCCCTTGTTTGAGCCAAATCTGGGTTTAACATGATTTGTGGAGCTCCCTCTGGTGTTGTGGTTGTGGTATTCACTGACCTTTGGGAAGTATGTTGACATGTACATGGGTACCTTAGTGGTGTAGTGTATCTTGTAGACCAGCCCCATTGCAAGTTGCTGTACTCAGTCGTCTACTCTAAGCCATCCTAGGTTGTCAAAGTGGGCAGAGGTGAGGTGGGTTCTAGTAGTAAGGTCAAGCAGTAGTCTGACCAGTTTATTTTGTGATGTTTGTCATTTTGTTTTTAGCGCCTTTGAGGTGCTTTGGTACCATGACGTGCAAGCATAGTCATAGTACCCTTGAATGAGTGCTCCTGCCAGAGTCTTCAGGGTATTCTTGTTTACCAGAGAGGAGATCCGGTACAAGAATCTAGTTCGTTGGTTGACTTTTTTTATTACATTGGATGCCATTTTGTCACAGGAGAGATTTGCCTCTAGTATGGAACCTAGGTATGTAATTTCATCTTTCCTTGTGACAATAATGTCGCCCACTGCAACTGAGAAGCCGTCGGTCTTGCTGAGTTTGTTTTTTGAACCGAAGAGAATGGACTCTGTTTTACCCAGGTGTAATGATAATTTATTATCGGCGAGCCAGGTGCAGATTCTGCCGAGTTCCGAGCTGAGGGTTTTTTCAACCTGCAACCCGTTCCTGTCAGAGACCAGCAGGGCTGAGTCGTCCGCGAACAGGAACAAGTTGCAGTCACAAGCTGATGACATGTCATTTGCATAAATTAGGAACAGTAACGGTCCTAGTATGCTTCCTTGTGGAACACCACAGCTCACTGGGAGGGGGGGGACAGAGTACCGTTTACCTCCACCATCTGTTCTCTCCCCTCCAGGTAGGATTGCATCCAGCTCACCGATAGTTTATCAAAACTAGGGATGCACCGAATATTCGGCCACCGAAAATTATCGGCCGAAAATGGTTAAAAAGGCCCTTTCGGCCGAAAGGGTTTTAGCACCGAAAAAATATCACCGAATGTCAGAACAGGCTTACGTTGGTAACCTAACGTGTTGTTGTGATGACGTAATAAAGACGCGGCGACCATGCTCGCGGCTGGCTCACAGGGGGGGGGGGACATTGACCTTTGTCATCGAGATTGCCCTGAGCCTTTAACAAATCGTATTAAATAATCTGATGACAGACTGTAAACAGAATAGCTGAAATTTTAACAAACTAAATAACTCAGTTTCCTCTAATCATTAACCCATGTTTGTATAATGTAGTTAACTCCGTGTGTTGCTGCTAGCATAGCCTACATAACACCTGACGTGGAAACGTTACTCGTGGATGGGGCTACAGAGCTGCTAGAAAGACGGTCGAACCCGGTACATTCCTCCGTCTGCATGCGGTGCACTTTTGCTAAATGTTTAGACAAATTGCTCGTGCTTACATGCTAAACTCTTATTGCACTTATGGTAACAAGTATTCTCCACATCGAGACGGGTAAAGTTTAACCACACCTCGGAGCGCGTTCTCTCCGCCATCTCCGCAGTGCGCTCCGCTGCATGTAGCAGCTGCGTGTGTGTAAACTGCCCCGCCCCCTCGCACACAGACGGGGGAGAGATCTCGTCTGATCGAAAATACATCATAGACGCATTTGTTGTCTTTGCATATTAGAAACGAGTTGGCGACACTAAGACTGCGATATAATGTTTTTTTAGCAATAATACATGACATATATAAATGTACTGTATGCATTCAAAAGTGCTGAATAAATGTTTTATGGACCCATAATAGTGATTATTATTTAAGTTAAGTTTTGCCATAATCATGTCTATTTCCATAATCAGGTAGCTGAACAACATTGGTAAAAAATGTATACATTATATATATATATATATATTTCTATTAATCATTTTCGGCCTTTCGGCATTCGGTTTTCGGCCAACTGTTTCCTATTTTCGGTATCGGTTTCGGCCAAGAATTTCCCATTCGGTGCACCCCTAATCAAAACCAATTGCTTTTAGCTTGTCAATTAGAATGGAGTGATTGACAGTGTCGAAAGCCTTTTGTAGGTCCAGCATCACCATGCCGCAGTACTTGCCCTCGTCCACCTCTTGTTTGATGTGGTCGCTCAAATAGAGAAGGCATGTGGGATGTTCAAGGAGTGGGATGTTCTGAAGCCAGATTGGAATTCGTAAATTAGATTTTTATCCGCGAGGTACTTTTCGACCTGTTCATATACTATTTTTTCCATGATTTTCGAGATGGAGGTAAGAATAGAAACAGGGCGGTAGTTGCCTGGGTCCAATTTGCTGCCCTTTTTGTGCAGGGGGGTTACTCTCGCAATTTTGAAGTCTTTGGGTACGTGTCCCTGTTTTATGGAGAGGTTTATTATGTGTGTGATGACTGGTGAGATGGCGGCTGCTGAGTCTCTGAGGAATTTGGAGGGGATATTGTCGTGGCCAGTGGCCTTGTTAGGTTGGAGGGCGCTCAGTTTTGTATGTACCTCAGCTGTTGTTAGCATTACTAGTTTGAAATCATCTTTGCGGACCACTAGGTTATTGTAGTAGGCTAGGATGTGTTCTACCCCAAAATGCCCTGAGTGGGAGGGTAATTTATTTACCAGTGTTGTGGCTATGTTTGTGAAGAAAATGTTTAAGTAATTGGCCACATCCAGCTTGTCTGTGATGAGCCTGTTATCTGTCTTTATGTTTATGTTTGAAAATCTGGTTTTAAGTTTTTTGCTGCAGCCTAGTTGATTATTGAGTAATTTCCAAAGTTCACGGGGTTTATTTTTGTTTTCTTCAGTTTTGTTATTGATGAAATTCTTTTTTGCAGTTTTGATCATGGAGTTTACGTCATTTCTTAGTCTGTTTCTTTGCAGTTTGAGTTTAGTCATGTGGGCTTGGAGTTCACTGCTCGAGCTTTTGGTAAGCTTTGACTGACTTTTACGAAACTCAGAGCATTTTTTGTCTCTGGTTTTCATAGCGGTCAATATTTTGGAGTGTATCCACGGCTCAGCACGATTTTTTACCCTGGTGGTTCTTAGGGGGGGGGCCATGTCGTTTAGTACTGTTGAGAATTTGGTTTTGAAACCAAGCCATGTTTCTTCAGATACGGGTGGTGTGTTGTGGGGTTGTTGTTACCAATGCTGTTTCACTAATAACGTTCTGTCTCCATCAGTGTAAAACTCTGAATAAGACAATTAACAATTATTCAGTTGCTTTCTACAACATGAGTAGTAGATAGATGCATCATGAGAACAGATGGATGCATGCAACAGATGGATATTGTACATACAGCACACACTGTAAAAGTCGACCTCTGCATTTATCCCATTCTAGTACTAGGGCAGTGGTTCACAAACTTTTTATGTCAGGCCCCCTCTTTGGAGAAAAAAAAGTCGGGCCCCCCAACACAAATAGTCACGTAATGGGCCAAGTTAACATTTATTAAAATACATCAATATGAATGTGAGCATTCCTTTAAAAAAAAAAATAAAAATCACTTGTGAACAGTGATAATAAAACAATGCTCCATGAGTCTGTGTGCTCAAAAAAAAAAAACATAATACAATGGTGCAATCCCTTTGCTAGAACAATAAGTTAAAATACTTTGCAATCTGTGCAAAAAAAATGAAAAGAAAGAAAATGCTGATATTTGGCAGAAAAGTGCGTCTTATCACAGCATTAGTGGCTGCAATGAGCCTGTGTTGCACTGCACATTTCTTCAAAGCGGGGCTGCAGGCTCAGTGGCGGCGCCAGAGATTTATTTTGGGGGTGCTGTGGGGTAGCTTGACGTTTCATAGAGGGTGCTCAAACATTTAGGGTTTCCCATTAATGTACCGGTCGCTACAGTGGAATTCTCCACACGAAAATACAGTGTGCCCGCGACTGTTACAATGAAGGCTCGATATCAGCTCACGGCATATAGGTGTAAGCAGGGGTCAAGTGCTATTTTTTATAGGTGGTGTGTGGACCTAACATCCTCTTGGGGGGTCCGGGGGCAAGCTCCCCGGGAAGATTTGTTTTTTAAATATTGAAGTTAAAAGCATCAATCTCGTGTACTTTGAGAGCAAAATTAAGAGCTCTATGGATACCTCTCTCAACACCCATATGAAACAGAACTGTAAACATATTTACTTTTTCTTTATGGATATTTTACAAATCACTCCCTTTTATTTACCGTCATAGTATTTCATACCTGTCTTTCATTTATTCTCTTATTTTTGTATATAATGATCATATAAAGGTGTGCCTCGGAAATAATTGTTTACATTAAATCGTGACCAAACCGTTTGAGACCCACTGAGATAACTTAAGACTAAAGTGAACTATCTAAACACTGAGAGAGTCCTTTAGCTCACTGAGTCTCTCAGTCTGACAGGAGAGGACTCTCCTCCACCTTGTTGTTGAAAAAGCTCCTTATATCCGTTAGCGTAGCTCGCTAGCACCAGAAGCTAACAACAACGATCTCCGACACACACACACACACACACACACACACACACACACACACACACACACACACACACACACACACACACACACACACCACACACACACACACACACACACACACACACACACACACACACACACACACACACACACACACACACACACACACACACACACACACACACACACACACACACACACACACACACACACACACACACAACACACACACACACACACACACACAAGCGTGAATGAAACAGAGACCTAGACGTACTTGTACTGTATCATATTATTTTCGAATCAATAATTTTCCAAATTATGTTTTTTTGTTTTTCATAACCATTTTTCCTCCTGTTCTCTCGCCCGGTCATGCCTCTGCGCCCCCCACTTTGAGAAACACTGTAGTAGGGGCATAGACTGTATATATAAATGGACGTTGTGAGTTGCTGAGAAGCCCAAAGTGGGCGGAGCCGGTCGGTGCCGTGTTGGCCGTGACGTCGGCATCTTACGCCCACCTGCCCCCTCCTTATCCAAAAAAGGGCAAAAGGCGGAGCTTCTGGAACACGAGCTCAAAGCTCCCCAGCTAGCTAAGGCTAACAAGCTAAGCTAACATGCTCAGTAGTGCTGCATGGAGTTGCTACTTGCTAGCCAGAAAATCTGCGATCTGTTGCTCCCCATCGATAGACTGTCGTCGCATTTTACGTTGCTAAAGGTCCCAGTTATCTTCCTGTGTACTGCCGTGGTGCCTTGCTCATGGGCACTGCCTTGCTCCAAGTACCAGCCCACCCTCTGGTTCACAAGCCATGTCCCTACAGACTGAGCTACTGTCACCCCAAAAATCAATGTGGGTTTTAATGGAAGTCACACACATGATTTAATATTTGTGAAGCATTCTTTTTCAGCTCACCTTCTGTAGTTAAAAATCATGAATTGACCTAATATCAAGTAAAACAAATCACCCCAGTAATGTGGGCTTGGATAATCTGTAAGCGCACATCGTACATACCCAAATCCGAGGACTTCTCCCCCCAGTCCCCAGACAGGGTTTTGGGTTTGGTGGGCAACGATGGCTCAGACTCTGATTTTGGTCGTGTGGAAGGCACCTCTCCATTGTGCCTAGAGACAAGAGGTACAAATAAAACAATTATGAAAAAACATTACTGTATACAGAGGAATCAAAAAGGTCAGTGCTGTCTAATTTCCAGGTCTTTCAACAGAACATTTCTAGGTAAAACCTTCATGTTTAAGTGGATGAGTAATCATAAAATACAAGAGACAGGAGTGATGTGTGGGGGGAAAGACACTAGGGAAAAGGGTTCAGTGATAATCAGAAAGGCGCACGGCAGGATGGATGAACAGAAGCTGGACTAGGAGATGAATATTAGACTTACTTTGGCGATGGAGCGACAGGCTTGTCGGGCCTCTTTGGTGGGAGGCTCCCCGGCCTGCCTTTCCCAGGAGGGGGGACCGGCTTTTTGGGCGGGACCACTGGCGCTGCGGGCTTGGATGGCTTGTGTTCTAGTGTAGGCTTATCAACTGAAACAGAGGAAAACAGTGAGGAGATTTTTAAAAAGAAAGATGGACCAAGCTTACATATAACTGAGAGTAAAGAGGAGAAATGGCTTTATTGTGGACAGTTTCAAAGAGAACATTCCTGCAATCATCTAGAATTACACACAGCAACTGAGGTACACTGTCAATTTATTTTTGAGCAACACTGAAACAACCAGGGCAAATTAATGTTCAACAAGCTTATCTGCTGATAAAACGAGTCTGCGGCTGAACACAGCCTCCATGCTCTTTACAAAGTAATTATCTCATAGATTTTCTTTTTAATAAATGTCTAATTTATTGATGCACGCCGTGCTGTCCCCCCCTCCCAATTATTATTGCTATTATTATTATCATTATTATTATGGTTGTTGTTGCTATAATGCAGGGGCATTCAATTGCATTTCAAAGAGGTCCAGTAAGAGAAAATGTCATGAAATGCTCTGTTTTCGCTGTCTACCTTCCGCCATTTGAAATGACTGACTGTTTCTCTCCTCTTGTCTCGTGCAGTCTCACTGACTGCACCAATTTGAATGGCTGAGTAGCGTCACCTCCTTAAAACATTAAACAATCACTTTTTTAAACCTTTTTATCTTTATATTTTAAACATATTGTATAAAACTCCCCCACTACTTGAACTATTCCTTGCACCCCTCTAGAACAAGCCCGAATGGTCTCAACCATATTGCATCAGTAAAGTGCACTTGTTGTTATAACAAGATCTCAAGGACACTGGTAGAGATCGGACAATTGAGTGTTGTTCAGTTTGTGTGTTGTGGAACGTGCATGTGCGTGCATGAAAATATACCACACACCCAATTACAATTGCATGTTCAATTCACTACCCTGGAAGTTAATAAAGTTGGTAAAGTTGGAACAGCCTGTGGACAGCTGTTCTTCCTCGCATGTCAGTCGCCGACACCTTCTTACAGAGGACAGGCACATCTAGCTGCAGCACGACCCGTATATTTTTCGCACGCCGTGTTCTCAACACATATTTCCATATTTTAACATTTTTAACATCGTGGATACGTCCTTATATGCTCCCGGCAACACACTGAACGTCAACTTTGCCTCCTTATTACACTCACCCCTACTTTAGTGGGAACAATGAGTCTGCGTCTTTGATGCACACAGGAATAAACGCAGATTATCCTCCGGCTGCAGCCTTGACCGGCACTTGCTTTTGATCCAAGTCAATGCGGAAAACCCGCACTCACACAGGTAGGTGGAGGTGAAGGGAATGAGCACTTTTACAGCCTTTTTGGCGAGGTGGGGGAACCCGGTCTCCACAGACAGCCAAAAGTGGGCAAGTGTCACTTTATTCATCTTTTTCTCGTCCTTTTTTTTCTCATGCTGCCCCTCCCCTGAAGCTCTCTGGCGCCCCCCAGGGGAGGCGTGCCTCACACTTTGAAAACCGCTGCTCCAACTGATTCTATTTTTGGAGTCTTAAGAAGTCCGGGACACATCTGTTCAGCCATGAAAGAGGAAAATTGATCTTGATGTAGCTCGTAGTTAATGATTGTCGGATCAGTTTTATGTGTGATTTCTATTCTCTATACTCTCAATCTAATTTGCATCTGAAAGGGAGGTTTAGCATGTTTAATACATGTGGCTGAGATGAATGACTTATGCTAACTGACATCGCCTAGCCTGCAAGTTGGAAATGACATTTAATGAAATTGAGGCTAATATGCTTAGCTGGCACTGAGAATAAAAAGCCAGAGGGATGAAGGCAGGGGCGGATCTAGACAAATATTCATGGGGTGGCAAGAGGGTGGCAGGAGATTTTGAGGGGTGGCATCCCCTGGCAGAATATGCTGATTTAATCGCAGTCATATCAATCAATGTTAAAGGTGGGGTAGGTAAGTTTGAGAAACCGGCTCGAGATACACTTTTTGTTATATTCCATGGAATGCTCTTAACATCCCGATAGCAATGAATATCTGAAGTGCTTTGACAAAAAATCCATAAAAAAATGTCATCTGTGGAAGCCGTGGTACTGTAAAAAGCACGACCAATCATTTTAGCCTGCCCGGCTAAAGTAACTGGATGGCCTACCTGCCTGTCAGCCTTCCATCTGTGCACAAACTTATCTCGTGCCCTCATTGGTCATGTGTGTGTTCGTGTGTGTTGGAGGAGGAGCTCTGGAAGGAAGTGGCAGATTTTTTCCGGCTGTGTATTTTCAAATTCTAGCGCACTCGAGCTGGTTCCTCCAAAATTACCTACCCCACCTTTAACTTGGAAAGCCACACTATTAATATTTTAACTCAATAACATAGGTGACATTATTGTGGCACATCGGTAAAGCCTTAAATAGAAATATATAAGGTGGCAGACATAATGTAATGCATTTTAACTGAACAATAACTGCAGTGTTTCCCCTATATACAAATAGCGGCCGCTGCTAGGGGCCATTTTGGCGTATATGACCTATGTCAATAAGTTTCTGTTTTTGTAGTGTATTTGTCTTTTGCAAAGATTTTTCATTTATTCTTTATATATAAAATCTCGCCTAGGGCAGCAAATTGGCTAGAACCGGCCCTGGTACTAGGCCTCAAGAGCCTTTCTTGTGCTGGCAGACACATAGAAACAAATTGGCAGGGCGCACTTCGCACGCGCACACACTAAAACATTTCACTATGCTGGGCCCACGTGCCTTAGCACCGCTGCTATGACTCCATCCTAGGGGAAACACTGAACTGAATGAGTTTGTCTCACTCTTAGACCAGCAGGGGTACCAAATCTATGCAGACTGCTGCAGTAAGTACATTCATTAACTGTCTCATCGATGTTTGTCTGAATGAATATGATACTATTAACAATCATATTATTCCTATCAGCTGTCAATCACTGTTATGATTCACATATTCATTATTGAATAAACTATATTTTTTGGAGGAGTTAATGATGAATGTTCCTCAAGATGCTTGCTCACCCTCCTTCAAATTTGAAAGACAAGTAATTATATCATGTATTAAAATTGAAAAGATTCAAAGGAACAGTTCAGCGCCCCACGACTTCACTGCAAACAGTTACAACCTTGACTTTACATCAGAAAGAACAAACATTAAAGTAGTGACTAACTGCATCAGTTAGGGTTAATATTAAATAACAAACTGGCTTACATTCTCTCTAACCATAACCCGTTAGCTACAACCTAGGATAAGACCATTTTTATTGAAGCATTTAAACTCATTATTTTGTTTATTCTCATGGAAAAGAACATCTGTTTCTGCGAACAACAGTGCTCTTAATTTAGTGCAGAGCATCAAGTTCAAACAAACACTCCCAAAGACAAAATGGAGACGAGATGGAAAATGGTCTCTGTGTACCGCCTCCACAGGTCGATAGAGGAGTTAGTGGTGACACTGCAGTGCGTCAGGAAAAGAGTGCTCCAAAGTGGGAAAGATGTCAAAAAGAGAACATGAGATGCTAACGTGTGATATGTAGGGTGAGGATGAGTGTGAGTAAAGGCGGAGGATCCTACCTCTGTCCTCTGGCCTGATGGGATGAGGCTTCTTGTCCACACTTGGAACCTCCGGCTTAAGTGCTGAAAAACGAAACATGGTCCGATCAACGTCACAACGTCTGTCTGTCACACACTTTCACAAACACAATTACACAAAGAGAACTGCTTTCTGACACACACCAGCACACACAGCTCTAACAGGCTTCGAGAGACAGTTACAGAATAATCATCTATCCCATTCTGGCACATAATACTCTGCAGGTATAGCATCATTTCAGACGTCTCAGACATAAACACAGCAAACTGCACCACACGGCAGGAAGAAGGTCATGAACGCAAACATCCTGTGTCGACATGAAGGCAATGATGCAAGAGTGCATTTTGCAAATGTTTGATCTTTGTGCTGATAACCCTTTAACACTCAGAACCATGAGACTATGCGTTTGACTTTCATTAAACAACAACTGGAGAACTGGGTCTGCGCTTTCCAGGGAAACTTTTTCTAAGTATTGAGTTGAACAATTCCGGCCTTTGTATGACGCACGCAGTGACTTTGAAAATGCCTGCCCATGAGATTTCATTCCCAAGAAAGGACAGAAAAAAAAATATTTCAATGCTAGGATTAAAATCTCGTTTTAAATGGGCCCTATTGAATTTGTTGTGGTTTAGGGCTGCAACAAACGACTCATTTGATAATAATATTTCACATCAAAAGAAACAACAATGTTTTAACAAATCGTATTAAATAATCTGATGACAGAATTGTAAACAGAATAGCTGAAACTTTAACAAAATAAATAACTCAGTTACCTCTAATCATTAACCCATGCTTGTATAATTTTGTTAACTCCGTGTGTTGCTGACGTGGAAACGTTAATCGTGGATGGGGCTACAGAGCTACTAGAAAGACAGTCGAACCCGGTGCATTTCTCCGTCTGAATGTGGTGCACATCCCCGCCGTGTGTGTGTTGCTGCATGTAGCAGCTGCGTGTGTGTAAACTGCCCCGCCCCCTCGCACACAGACGGGGGAGAGAGATCTCGTCTGGATTGGAAAGTTCGAAAATACACCATAGACGCATTTCTTGTCTTTTTGCATATTAGAAACAAGTTGGAGACACTAAGACTGCGATATAATGTTTAGCAATAATACATATGACATATATTGTTTAAATGTCTCCAGTACCGATAAAAAGACCGATAACGTTGGAGCTTAACGGCGCGTAAAACACACGTGATGACGTCACCAACGAATCGACAAATGAATTAGTTGGCAACTAATTTGGTCATCGATATTAATCGATTAGTTGTTGCACCCCTATTGTGGTTGTCCCTTTCCTGTAGTGTGTTATATAGGTTTTTGTGCACTATGTCACCCTCGTTGTTCTAGTGGCTAGTGCTCCAAAAACATTGTATGTGGTAGGCTAAGGGACAGGACATCTCTAAGCCGTTGATCAGAGCAGAGTGGGCTCTGGTTTCAGACAGAGGGTGAAAAGAGGTGCTGCAGCACAGGCAGTGTGATACAAATAAAGAGCTTTTTGAACATGAAAGCACGGAGACACGTCACAGTAGAGACACTACATACTACTATGAACCTGAAAATGAGCATTGTGTCCTACTTAAATTATATTATCCTGATACCAAAACGTTCCTGAAACACTTCTAGTTCCACCTCATTCTAAAGTAAAATGATTACAACGTTGACTAACAAATTCACAATTGAAGCATATGATGAAGCGTTCTCCAAATTCTACAAATGAATGTAAATACACTTTAAACACCATGAACATGGTAAAACGTTTTTCTGCCTCTTTTATTTCAAGGTGCTGGATTAGCTTTATTCCTCTGAAGTCAAACATCCCAAAATGTTCCTGCATGTGTTGACTCTACTCGTGACAGACACCGGCTCTTACCTGCCTCTATAGCAAAGTCCTTCTGGTACTGTCCAAATGAAATCAGCTAATGGAGTTCACACTTCAAAACACTGCCAAATATTTTCAAAATCGCCTGATCCTGATATAGCTTTTTTCAGGCATAAGGGGACAGAACCATTATAATCCTTAAACCACCATCATGAATGCATTAACTTGTCTCTTTTTCTATCTTTGGTAAAAGTCAGATAAGATAATTGGGATAAGATAAGTCGGCCTTTATTTTGTACAACACACTGTATAGAATGTCCACGTAAAGCACGTCTTGTTTTTTTTCCTCCTTTTTGTTTTATTTTTATATATTTTTGTGAATAAACTGGTTTATGGGCACATGTCTAGTACGTATGATGTAATAGCTCAGTACCACAAAGAAGTGATTCATGTATACACTATTTGTTTATTGTTTATCCTTTTTTTATGGTCGATTTCCACCTTTCAAAAATATTTTTGGTAACCATCATAAAAGCAGTGAATATCTGGTAGAGTGGTCACTTAACCTTCATGATACAGCAGCTTCTTTTTTTATAAATAGTCTTCTAACATGCAGCTCTCAGAGTTCATCATATCCTTGTTTATAAAGTCCATGCTCTGTTCTACTGGTATTCTCTGATGTGATTCAAACACTATCAATAAATAATGATCACAAACTCTGATTCAAGTCCATCATATTCTACTTCCAGACGGACAGAATTAAGATAATTGCTCAGGTAATTTACTACTCCCTGAAGCTTTAATATTCAAGGTTGGTAGAAAAAACAAATGTATTTCAAAGGAAATAATGGATTACCATGAAATGTGCTGTGGCTTCAAAGTAGTAAGATACTTCAATTCTGCATATTCTGAAGCAGTATGAGGTACATGTGTTCAAAGTGAGCTTAAGTAGTGAGAACAGGGAGTTCCACTGAAAGATACATGGAGTAGCACGACTTGCAATTATAGCATTGAGTTGATAGCCTTTAATGAGCAGCAGGATGTCAAGTGTTACTCACCGATGCTTTTTGAAGGCGGAGGTGGCTTCTTCGGCTTCTGGCAGGAAGAGAGGGATACATGGAAAAATAGGTCAGAATGCCAGAGATCGATCATCTTAAAAACCAAAGCTGACATAAAGGAGAAAGGCAAAGCAATTAAGGTTTGGTCCATAGAAGGAACATGTGTAGCCTGGAAATGTATGCTTGATGAATATGAATTAAAAAAGGGGAAAAAAGTAGTAGTTTTGCCTATTTTATGAAGATCTTGAATCCCCCTGAATTTGAATACATTTAAAAATATTTACTAAACATTTGAAATACTATGTAATAACAATCACCTATCAAATTAAACATGTATACTGTAACACATGTATTGTCTAATATTCAAAGATAGCAAAGTGGTTGCAGAAGAAAGGATTGAACAATGAACCTTTCTTTAATCCTTTCCTCTTGAACCTCTTTGCTGTCTTTGAATACAACACAATACATCTGTTACAGTATACACGTTTAGATGGCTTTTTTAATAGAGATGTCACAAGTGATACATAAGAATCATAGAAAACGCAATAGAAAGGAATTGTCTATACTTTCAGATCAGTTACTTGAAGAAAGTTCAGACTCTTTGAGTAAGTCAGCTGCTTTTCGCTTTGTGGTCTTTTTTATTTGTTTCTGTAATTTTTCCCTCAATGGCCTTTGTGCCCTGGCATGTGACCTTTGTGCCCTGGCATGTGGCCTTTGTGCCCTGGCATGTGACCTTTGTGCCCTGGCATGTGGCCTTTGTGCCCTGGCATGTGACCTTTGTGCCCTGGCATGTGACCTTTGTGCCCTGGCATGTGACCTTTGTGCCCTGGCATGTGACCTTTGTGCCCTGGCATGTGGCTTTTGTGCCCTGGCATGTGGCCTTTGTGCCCTGGCATGTGACCTTTGTGCCCTGGCATGTGACCTTTGTGCCCTGGCATGTGGCCTTTGTGCCCTGGCATGTGGCCTTTGTGCCCTGGCATGTGGCCTTTGTGCCCTGGCATGTGACCTTTGTGCCCTGGCATGTGGCCTTTGTGCCCTGGCATGTGGCCTTTGTGCCCTGGCATGTGGCCTTTGTGCCCTGGCATGTGGCCTTTGTGCCCTGGCATGTGGCCTTTGTGCCCTGGCATGTGGCCTTTGTGCCCTGGCATGTGGCCTTTGTGCCATGGCATGTGGCCTTTGTGCCCTGGCATGTGGCCTTTGTGCCCTGGCATGTGGCCTTTGTGCCCTGGCATGTGGCCTTTGTGCCCTGGCATGTGGCCTTTGTGCCCTGGCATGTAAAAATGTGTGACACCAAAGGCCAAATGGCCTTACCCCTAAAATGACGAAAATCCAAGCCTGGTTATAAGTTAGCACCGGAGTACATTGAGTCTCAAACACCACTCGCTGGCTAAGATTACGGCTGATGCAGAGTGGCTACAACTTGCAGGCCTTAAATTAACTTAAAATAGTCTTTAGTTTGGATTGTTGCAATAATATTTTAATTGATTGACAGCCTTAGTAATAATGGATTATGAAGGATAACGAGAATCAAAAGATACCACTAACTGTTGGCAATTCAAGTCTTCTCAATAAGTGGGTAATTATATAAACACTAAAGATACTGTGTTATTTTGGGGAATTTTTGCTCATCCAGAGTTTGTGAGATGAAGGATTCAATCCGTTTTGAAGGACAGGGACTGCACTCTGTCTAATTGTAACTACATGTGTGCATACAAAGTTAATTATTAGTGTCTTGCAAACACAGTGAACGTATATTAGATGAGCAACATTACTCAGATTAACTACGTTGAATCTGTGACTGACAGTTTAACCAATAAGGAAACATCTTCTGCCTCATAAAGGCAGTATTTATTAAAGGGCTGTTGCACAAAATACAACCGTTTAAAGTTATTGTCCTGCTTCTGACTTACATGCAGTGTGTGAGAATGCTGTTTTTGACATTGAACGACTTGGACATCTTAAAAATCATCAAATAGAGTCAAAGACCCCATGGGCTGAATAATTAACAATGACATACTGATTGCTGACATCTATTAAATATCAAGCCATTTACAACCCAATTATATTATATAACCCTGGTGGGCCTCGCCTGACACTGAGTCACATACACAGGAATATGCACAAATAAATCATATCCTGCCACAGGGGTACATGTCTATTTTTACAACATACAGCAACACAACTTTCAATTATTTATTTTTAGCATTAAAAAGCAATTTCCTTCATCATGAGTGTCTGTTTCTGCATAGGTTGAAATGCTAGTTAATATGTATTTGTTCTAGCTGTATCTGTATAATTAGCCATACCTATATATGGTGTATATATTAGGAATTTGAATACAGTCCTTGACTTTCCTTTTTCGTCAACAACATTAAGGACCCAGCACAAAGTATTCAAGGGCTGACTTGATGGAGTGTATTGTGTCTTAATTCCATTGGCATTAGATCAATATGTTGTTTAAACGATGTCTAACTGAGTCACAGTTCAGTGAAGTAGCACAGCTTGAATAACTGAGACTCGAGAGCAATATACAATAATGAACAAGGACCACTTCACAAGTTATATGAACTCTGACCACATCACCCCAATTCTGGCCTCATTACACTGGCTTCCAATTCGGTTCCGAATTGATTTTAAACTCCTTTTATTTGTTTTCAAAGCCTTAATGGGCTGGCTCTGTTTTATATAGCCAAACTCCTCCATCGCCACACCCTTTCCAGAGCTTTAAGGTTGGCTGACCAGCTGCTGCTGATACTGCCCAAGACCAGGCTCAAAACCCGAGGGGACCAAGCCTTTGCAGCAGCTGGCCCTAGGCTCTGGAACAGTCTGCCCCTCCATGTGAGGTCGGCCCAGACCCTAGGGTCTTTTTTAATCCTTCCTGAAGGCAAGGCAAGTTTATTTATATAGCACCTTTCAACACAAGGCAATTCAAGGTGCTTTACAAAAATGAAAGACATTAAGACAAAGGCATTTAAAAACAGTCATTAAAAAGAAAAGATAATAAAAGAAACATTAAAAGAAAAAATACATGTAGAAAAAATACATGAATGGATTTGTTAGAGATTCAGACATCTGATGTCGTTGGGTTGTGTTTTTTGTGTGTGTTTTTTTCTTTCTCTTTCTTTTTTCTCAATACGGGAGGAACTGTTTTCTTTGGTGCCCATCTTTATAAACACATTTGAAGTTGTTACCTTGCTCAGTGTTGTAGCCTACTGGCTAATTCATAATTTCATCATATTATTCCAAAGGCTGATCTTGTGGCTCATGCTCTATGGCTGATATGAGACAGAGAGCTACGCAAGGATCAATCAGGTTTACAAGCTGGAATGTCAGAGGACTTGGCGGGCCTACTAAAAGAACCAGAGTATTCTCACATCTTAAGGATATGACGACGGACGTTGCTTTTCTGCAGGAGACCCACCTGCGTGTCTGTGACCACACCAGACTGCAGAAACCCTGGGTCGGACAAGTGTTCCACTCCGGATTCAAAAGCCGTTCCAGAGGTACAGCAATTTTACTACACAAACGACTGCAGTTCTCTTTAGAAAAGTGTATTTCTGATACAAATGGGCGTTACATTATAGTCGTGGGTGTATTGCTCCAAACTCCTGTTATTATGGTTTGCGTCTATGCCCCTAATTGGAGTTGTCCTAATTTTATGAAGTCCTTATTCTCATTAATCCCATGCCTGGATTCACACCACCTTATTTTGGGGGAAGATCTTAACTTGGTTGTTAATCATACCCTTGATTTATCCAAGCCAAAAAACCTAACCCCATCTAGTACGGCTAGAGCTCTTATGACACTTGTGGACCAAATCGGTTGTGTGGATACGTGGCGATTCAGCCACCCAACAGCAAAAGAGTTTTCATTCTATTCCCATGTTCATCAAACATATTCTCGCATTGATTATTCTTTTTTAGCCAAATAATCCTTCCTACAGTGAAATTATGTGAATACTCAGCAATAGTCATATCAGACCATGCCCCCCTTTTATTGGACTTGGAATTGCTTCCTAAAAGTGGACAGCGCTCAAATTGGAGATTGAATACTGGGTTATTATCTTCTAATAAATTCTGAGAATTTATTTCTCAGAAAATTAGGCTCTTTATCCTAAATAAAAAAATCTGACTCGACTTCTCCTTCCCTCCTGTGGGAAACCTGTAAAGCAGTCATTTGCGGTGAAATAATCTCTTACAGTGCCAGGGAACATAAGCAGCGAATACAGAGACAACTTGAGCTGATGGAAGCAATTCTACAAATTGACAGACAGAACCCCTCCTCTCCTGGTCCCGCTCTTCAGACGGAGAGACTCAAGCTCCAAACTGAATTTGATCTTATTTCCACAAACAAAGCAGAGTTTGTTTTAAGGCGCACAAAGAGTACCTATTATGAATATGGGGACAAGGCCAGCCGACTGCTAGCATTACAACTAAAGCATCAATCTGCCTCACGTTTTATTACACAGATTCGGAAATCCCCCCCATACAATAGTTACAGACCCAAAGGAGATAAATAATGTTTTCGCTTCGTACTATTCTAATCTTTACCAATCAGAGGCTCCACCTGACAACATCTTAATGAAACCATTTTTGGATAATTTGGACTTCCCTATGATCAACTAAACAAGTAAAAGGAATCTAGATGCTCCACTCAGTTTAAAGGAGGTTACAGACAGTCTCAAAGGAATACAGAATGGCAATGCACCGGGCCCGGACGGCTTCCCAGCTAACGTTTTAAAGAAATTCTCTGATCAACTGGCTCCCTTGCTATTGGATACGTTCAACGACTCCTTAGAGCAGGGGTGCCCACACTTTTTTTGGCTGGTGAGCTACTTTTGAAATGACCAGCTCACCGAGGTCTACCAACCAAAAATAAAATCCCAAATTGCAAGGGTTGCCGAATAACACGTTTTATTTATACATGGGATAACTACAATAGGGCTGCAACAAACGACTCATTTGATAATCGATTAATCTATCGATTAATTAAACGATTAATCGACTATTCAGACTATTACTGTATGCCTTGCACAATTTCTCAAACGCTCTTATTTAGCCATCAACTTTTAGATTTAGCTTGAGGTTGTTTTAGGCATGTGGAAACTAACAATGAAGACAAAGATGAATACTTAATTCAAAAATACATATATTATTAAATTAACTTAACAAATTGTGAACAAAATTAACATTGCTTTTTATTTAAATAAAATAAATAATATTTCACATCAAAAGAAACAACAATGTTTTAACAAATCGTATTAAATAATGTGATGACAGAACTGTAAACAGAATAGCTGAAACTTTAACTAAATAAATAACTCAGTTACCTCTAATCATTAACCCATGTTTGTATCATTGAGTTAACTCTCTGTGTTGCTGCTAGCATACATAACACCTGACGTGGAAACGTTACTCGTGGATGGGGCTACAGAGCTGCTAGAAAGACAGTGGAACCCGGTGCATTCCTCCGTCTGGATGTGGAGCACTTTTGATAAATGTTTAGACAAATTGCTCGTGTTACCGCCCTTACATGCTAAACACTCAAGGAGCATTGTCGACATTGAGACGGGTAACATTTAACCACACCTTGGAGCGCTTCTCTCCGCCATCCCCGCCGTGTGTTGCTGCATGTAGCAGCTACGTGTGTGTAAACTGCCCCTCCCCCTCGCACACAGACGGGGGAGAGAGATCTCGTCTGGATTGGAAAGATCAAAAATACACCGACCATAGACGATTTTTTTTGTCTTTTTGCATGTTAGAAACGAGTTGGCGACACTAAGACTGCGAGATAATGTTTGTGTAGCAACAATACAGACCTTTCTCTTTCTCAACTCGCTACTCGGAGGGAAGTCGCTGTTATGCCTTGTGAACACTCCGATAATGCCTCGTTACCTTTCTTTGGCAGAGCGACGCTTGCTTTACAAATAAGGCAAATAACCTTTGAATGTGACATCACAAACAAATATTCTCCCTCCCATTCTGTGTGGAAGTGGTTTGTCTTTAGCTTCTTGCTCGGTCCCGCACTCATTTTGTTGTTTGTCTCTTTAACTTAATTTGAGTTTTCCCGGCACTTGACTGATTTTGTATCGCTTTGCATTCTGGGTTAACAGACTGGAAAGCGATAGGTCGCTTTTTCTGTCAATCAAGTAAACTCCTGAATTAAGTGGCAGGGAGGAGGGATCAAAACCTGTTTTGTCTATTTTAACGGAGCTGGATTTTTTTTTTATGAATGACTCGCGATCTACCAGCATTGCCCCGACGTCGACGTACTGGGCACCTCTGCCTTAGGGCGTGGTTCCCTTCCTCCATCCGTAACTGAAGCATCAATTTCACTCATTCCAAAGAAAAACAAAGATCCAGCAGAATGTAGCAGCTGGAGACCTGTTAGTTTGCTCAACTCTGACATAAAGCTCACCATGGCTAGCCGCCTGGACCCCTGTCTACCAAACATTATTTCGGGTAATCAAACTGGCTTCATAAGGGGTAGACAGTTGTCCTCAAATATTAGTCGCCTCCTTAATATTATAATGTCTAAGTCTAGCACAGAAGAGGCTGAAATGGTAATCTCTATGGATGCGGAGAAGGCTTTTGAACGAGTGGAGTGGGGTTATTTATTTTCAGCTCTTGACAAGTTTGGTTTTGGTCAAAGATATATTTCATGGATTCAATTGTTGTATAGTGCTCCTACAGCTAGTGTGACTACCAACTCCACTCAATCCAAATGTTTCCCTTTACAACGCGGTTGCCGCCAAGGCTGTCCCCTTTCGCATTTACTGTTTGCTATTGCAATCGAGACACTTTCCATCGTTCTTAGAAGCTCACCAGCTTTTACAGGTATCTATAGGAATGGGGTTGAACACATGGTTTCGCTGTACGCGGATGATTTGCTGCTCTATGTCTCGAACCCTACGGCCAGTATTAATGGGATTCTCGACGTTTTACAAACGTTTGGTTCATTTTCAGGATACAAGTTGAACATCAAAGAGCGAATGCTTCCCTCTTAATCTTGCAGCAAAACAGATTCCGGCCCAGAGGCTGCCTTTTCATTTGGCCTCCTCTAGTTTTCGGTACCTGGGCATTCATATTTCGCATAGTCTCCCCTCACTTCACAAGCATAACGTTTTGAAGTTGGTGAAGGAGGTTAAATCTGACCTACAGCGCTGGAACTCTCTCCCTCTGTCGATTGTAGGTAGAATCAATTCAATCAAAATGAATGTGCTTCCCAGATTATCATTCCTTTTTCAATGTTTACTATTATTCCTTGTCAAATATTTTTTTAAGGACTTAGACAAGACTATTTAATCTTTTATTTGGGCAGGAAAGACCCCAAGGGTAAAATATTCTGTCCTACAAAGGACTAAAGAAGATGGTGGCCTTGCTCTACCTAATCTTCTGGCATACTATTGGGCGGCCAATATTCAAAAGATTCACACTTGGCACAACTCCCCCATTACAGACTGGTGCCAGATGGAAGCACGGTCTTGTGGCTCTATCTCTTTATCGGCGTTAATTTGTGCCCCCCTAAAATCATATCCTGCTAAATGCGTATCCAACCCAATTGTACCATCTACTGTAAAGATTTGGAGGCAATTTAGACGGCACTTTAAAATTGTTTCCCTTTCCCTGCTAATGCCCATTTGTAATAATCATATTTTTCTTCATCTCTTGACCCAGTTTTCTCTTTGTGGAAGGAGAAAGGTTTGGTTTATTTCAAACAACTTTTTTTGATAACATTTTTGACTCCTTTGATATTCTCAAGACTAAATGTGACCTTCCAAACTCTCAGTTATTTAGATATTTTCAAATCCGAGACTTTGCTTGTTGTAACTTCCCCAATGTTCCTCATCAACCACCTGATTCTCTCATTGATACAATTATATTGTCCCCTGTAGTCCGTGGAGTCATTTCAGCCGTGGGGAAGCTAATCTTATCAGCATTATTGTCTGCTTTAGCGACTAGGAACATCTGGGAGAAGGAGCTTGGGGTTACCTTTTCAGATGAATGGTGGCCCTAGACAGAGTCAACTCTACTTCATCTTGCGCCAGACTGACACTGATACAGTTTAAGGTCCTACACAGATCACACCTGACCAAAGTTAGACTTAGCAAACTATTTGACACAAGTGAGATGTGTGATAGATGCTCTCTCTCTCCGACCAACCACACACACATATTTTTCTCCTGTCCAAAGCTGGGTTCATTCTGGTCCTCTTTTTATGATACACTCTTGAAGGCCTTCAATAAGCCGGTGGTTCCTAGCCCTTCAATTTCTATTTTTGGTTTCCCTGAGGAATTCTCTAGTTTCACTAACAGGGAGAGCAATGTAATTGCTTTTGCTTCACTTGTAGCCCGCAGACGTATTTTACTGCAGTGGAAGGACCAGAAACCTCCATCTTCTCAGTCGTGGTTGAAAGACTTAATGTCTTTCTTATACTTAGAGAAAATGAAGTATAGTATAAGGCAGAGGTGTGGACTCGAGTCACATGACTTGGACTTGAGTCACCAATTTGATGACTTTGGACTTGACTTGACAAAATCACAAAACACTTGCGACTCGACTTGGACACCAATGACTCTGGACTTGACTTGGACTTGAGCCTTCTGACTTGATAATTTAATTCAGAGGTCTCCAACACGCGGATCGCGAGATGCCGCTAGAAAAGCAGACTCTCCCGTCGGGGAGAGCAGAACCTCCTGCCGCTTCTACTCTTGCTGAGAATCCTTGCAGGCAGGGGCGGGTCTTTATTTAGCTGGGCCACCATGCGGCCAATCATATGCAAGGACAGACTAGGATCATACCATTATGTGAAGGAAGGGTGGGGGGCGGACACTCCAAAGACAGCAGGTGTAGTGGTACAGGCCAGCTACACAGAGCGACGGGGAGCCGGATTTAAATGCAAGCGCGTCGGAAAAAGTCAAGAAATGAGCGAAAACCGAAAGAAGAAGCAGCATCTGGCTGCTTTTCAATGATATTGGAGAAAGCAAAGCTGAGTGCAGGATTTGTAAAATGAAAATAACCTTTATTTTTGGTAACCACTCAGGATTTATTGTCAGAGGTGGGAGAAGTTCAGATCTTGTACTTGAGTACAAGAGTGTAGGAATACTCGGTTACAATAAAAAGTCCTGCATTCAAAATGTTACAAGTAAAAGTACAAAAGTATTATCATCAAAATATACTTAAAGTACCACCTGCAGAGGGATCTAGATGCAGGTGTTCTCTTCCCCATAGAGACGCCTAGCTGCACATTATCCCTTGCATAAAGATAGATTGTAGGTCCCTTATAACATGTTGTACACAGTAGAAATAAACATTCTGGTCACCTTAACATCAGGGATCTTATACATTAAACCCCTTCTGAATCAAACCGTCACGGTAGCCTTACCTTACTGATCCCTCTTAAAATAGAAAAACACACGTTACTTTACCAGCAGAGAGAAAATTGATTATTACATTATTAATGTGACTAATAAAGAGCAGTTTGATTATTAAGTATTATTCTGTTGATCGATTTCATTACATTTGTTGAAAAGCACATAAGGACTTGTTTAAAACTCGTTTTGTCAGAGTTTAGGACTTGGACTTGACTTGAACTTGCCCATCCTGACTTGAGACTTGACTTGGACTTGAGCGCAAAGACTTGAGACGTGACTCGGACTTGAAAAGCAATGACTTAGTCCCACCTCTGGTATAAGGGGATGCTCTAATAAATTTAGCAAAACCTGGGATCCTATTCTCTCTTTTGTTAATTCTATTCCTTCTTTAGGGGATTAGATAATCCTATTACTCATTAATGTACGCCGTAGCTACTATTTTGAGACTGGACGGTTATAATGCAATGATAAGTGATTGTCTCCCTTGGCATGTGAATGGTCATGCAGCCCAATGTGCATTGTGCAACAGTGTTTCTTTGTATTTCTGTGCTTTTATGATATCCTATTGTATGTTATTTACTTATTTTTGCTCCTCTTTTATATCGTATTGTGACACTTTTCGGTTTTGTTTTGTTGGGGGGGTGGGGGATGGTTACTATGCCATGTTTGTTGTAAAATAAATTTAAAATCTTATATCAACAGTTTGCATGTTTAAGATTGATGGCCCAATAAAAATACTTGAGAAACAAAAAGGAAAAAAAAGTACATGAATAAAAAGTGAAGACACACTTCTTCTCTCTGGTCTTCTAGTCAGAGCTGAGTATGACTCCTGACATTTCCCTGTGTTTTGTTTTTATATTTGCTGTTGTAAATTATTGTCTTTTGTTGTTATTGTAGTAAAGTGTTTGTATTACATGTACAGCACTTTGGCTCGACCAAAAATCGTTTTTAAATGTACTCTATAAATAAAACCTGATTTGATGTCATCCTTGCCTTGAACATCTAGAAGGACAATCATTGGGGAAATATTTGTGTTATATATATGTCCCCTAACATTCTCTCCTTGAAATTTTTTTTTCTTATTTAATCTGTCTCTTAATGTGGGTTTTTGTCAATGTTCATTGAACCAATTGGCCCTCCTTCTTCCAATATCATTAAAAATATGTCTTTCTTTCTTTCAGACTTATATCGCCCTAATAGTTCCTCCAGAATGTTCCAGGAGATACAACTGAATTTGTCCATGATATACCTGCTGGATTTACTCCACCACCAGAATGGCCTAATTAAAAACTTAAAGGGCCCATGTCATGCTTTTCCGGTTATTACCCCCCCCCCCCCCACCCTTGTGTGTTATGAAGGTTTTTATGCATGTAAACGGTCTGCAGAATCACAAACCCTCAAAGTACACCCTGTAGTGAGTAGAACTCTAACACATAAAATACCTGTCTATGCTGCCCCAGAACGCCTCGTTGGAGATTTCTCTTTTTCCATTGTTTTCTTCCTGGGTATAGTGACGTATTTGTGGATAGCAGAGATGGAGTACTCCATCTCTGCTATCCCCAAATACGAGTCCTGGACTCGGATTCGAGTCGGACTCGCGCACTGATTGACGCGACTCGGACTTGGACTCGTGAATTCTCGCGCACAATGACTTGGACTCGGACTCATGAATGATCACGTACGCTGACTTGGACTCGGGCTCGTGAATTTTCCCCCCCACGATGACTCGGACTCGACTTGTACATTGACGCTCCGACTTGGATTCGGACTCGAGCAACTTTTCCCTGGAGTCTCTCTGGCGTGTGCACCTGCGAGGCGAGTTCACGTACTGGGCCTCGCTATTTCAGTCTAAAGATGTCTAGAGACACACCCCGCATCGTGCTGTATGCTTTCACACATTCTGCTTCCACATTGGAAAAGAGCAGCGCAAAATGCTCGTTATGTGGAAACAATATTGAAGAGAAGGCTCCGTAACACATTACTCTAAGGATCGAGTTCAGACATATAGGCTGTCTTGAACATTATCATCAGAGTAACGTGATCTAATCAATAAATAAAGATTCAGCTGATAACACGAAAGCATATGGCTACTTAACATGCAGAATGAGGTTATTTTGCATGCTAAGTAGCCATGTGCTTTCTGGGGCTAAATCTTTATCAGTAAACCGATTTAACCGGTAAAAGTTCCTTCAAAATAAGAGTGCCGATCTTATTACTATCAAAATAAAAGTGCAAAACGAAAACTTGGCATACAAATATAATCACTTCTCTAAAAGGTAACTCATTTTAAATATAGTTTATTTATAATAATAATAATAATAATATTAACATTAGTAATAAGCTTTATATTTGTATAGCACCTATTACAAGAATTGTAGCAAAACTCGCTTCGCAGCAGTTCAATAGACAGATTAGTATAACATGACAGGATAAAAGCCGTGTAGAGGAGCAGCTACATTTCAACACATATATCCACGAAGATTAATACATGAAGACTTGTGACTCGGACTCTTCTTAGGTGACTCGGACTTGGACTCGAACACAGGTAATGATGACTCGGGGTATAGTGACGTAACGTGATTGGCCCAACGTAAATGGACCAATCAGCGGACTTCCTCACACACACTCAATATTTTCTCAGCTACAGCCCCGCCGATTTCTCCGCCTGAGACGGCGGGACGCGGCGAATCTGTGTGTGAGCACACACGCACACAAACTCCCAGCCAGGCTGCGGGTGTGTGTGTGTGTGTGTGCTCCGGCTGGTTTCGGGCTGGGTTTCGCCTGTCTCGCAGACGGCCACTGGGCTCACAGGGAGGCAGAGGCGCGGGAAGGTATTTTGAGTGGGGGTGCTGAGGTGCTGGACTCCATTGAACACTATTTCGGGCACTATAGTATAGAGCACGCACAAAAGCACTCCCCACACGCAAACACACAGTACACCCGCGACTGTTACAATGAAGGCTCGATAATCAGCTCATGGCATATAGGCAGGGGTAAAATGCTAATTTGTTGGGGGTGGACCTCACCTCCTCTAGGGGGGTCCGGGGGGATGCTCCCCCGGGAAGATTTTTTTTTAAATATTGAAGTTAAAAGCATCAATCTGGTGCACTTTGAGAACAACATTAAGAGATCTATGGATACATCTCTCAACACCCAGATGAAACACAACTGTAAGCAGATGTTCTTTTTCTTTATGGATATTTTACAAATCACTCCCCTTTCAAACTGTATTCTTGTTTTACTGCCATATAGTATTTCATAACTGTTTTTCCTTTATTCTCTTATTTTTTTATAACGATAATGATCATATGAAGGTGTGCCGCGGAAATAATCTTTTGAATAATTTGTGACCAAACCGTTTGAGACCCACTGAGATAACTTAGACTAAAGTTAACTATCTAAACACTCAGAGAGTCCTTTAGCTCACCTGAGCCTCTCAGTCTGAGAGGAGAGCTCTCCTCCAGCTTGTTGTGGAACAAACAGCTCCGTATGTCCGTTAGTGCAGCTAGCTAACCAGATGCTAACAACACGGTCCCTGCTGCTGGCACCGGACACACACACACACACACACACACACACACACACACACACACACACACACACACACACACACACACACACACACACACACACACACACACACACACACACACACACACACACACACACACACACACACACACACACACACACACACACACACACACACACACACACACACACACACACACACACACACACACACACACACACACACACACACACACACACACACACACACACACACACACACACACACACACACACACACACACACACACACACACACACACACACACACACACACACACACACTTTTATTTCCATGTAACTCTCTGATTGGTCTGGTGTCTTGCCTCTGTTGCATTCACTGAACACGGGAAATTACAGTCCTGTCGTCCTCTCTAGTGTCTTGGTGAGGTTCACGCAAAGCACGGTTAAAAAACAGAATTGTAGCCAACAATGTGGAATTGATTGGCTACATATTACACAGATTATGCACAGCGGGAGCAGCAATAACCGTCAAATAATAATTCAGACAGGGGAGCTCCGCACCCCCTGCCTGCCGCTAGGGGGTGCTGCAGCGCCCTCAGCACCCCCCTTCCCGCGCCCATGCAGGGAGGGGGGGCAGGAGCTCCAACAAGCCGTTTATGACAGAGTGAATACACATACTAAACAGAGATGCTGTATGAGAAACCAATGTGAGTTTGGGAAATTGTTATTAATTAATTAAATTAATAATTGTAATTTTTAGGTCTATTTTTAGGTCTTTAGGTCTCAGATATATAGAAAATATATAAAAAACATGTCTATGAAGTGTTTTGCTCAAAACACCCAACAGATCTGGCCATGCCTCATACCCCTCTGTTTCAGCCCCGTTACTAAAGTGCTGATTATGGGTATAAAGCTTTATAAAACAAAAAACAAAAACGAGGGGGCGGAGCTTATGCCTGCTCATGCGGGAGAATTCTACCCAGATACTCACGCTAAACGCTGCCGTGATGAAACTTCATATCATGTTCCAAACCACATCAAGGATTATTTCTGAAACAGTATGGCGCTCAAACACTTTTTCTCTTGTCGGTTCACCAAAAGGTGAGTTCCTTTTTTTTTATTTCCTGCTTTTTTACACATACTCTCTCCAGTACAGGTTAGCTCTGACTGTTAGCGATGCTTGCTAATCTAAACAAATATACGTCCAAAACACGTCCCGCATTGTTTCTGATACAGCCACGTTTCAGATAGCAACGTCTCCGATTGCAACGTGGGCGTAAAGCCAGCCCACATTTCAGATATTACTTAATATCGGACACAAATCTGGATCAGCTCCATTGTACCCCCGTTTATAGAGATTTGCGCACGGAGGAAAAGAGAGAGGGTTTTATTTTCTGACACTTTGTGAGTTTACTGACACACCAGGGACACATATTTATGTATAAAAGACATACAAAAGTGCATTTTGCATGATAGGTCCCCTTTAAATGTCTGCAGGTGAAATTGAAGAACTGCAAATGTGTAACCCTGAAGAGAGCAGAGATAACTGCTTCAGTTCCCATTCAGAAGGGGCAATTTAACTGTAAGTGGTGAAATGATAAATATAGCATACACTTCAATTGTGATTGATTTTTTTCTTTTTGGTGGGCCTTGTTATGGGGCTAAAGTATGTTTTACTTTGAATTACTCCTCACTTTTTCAAAACAAACCGGGGGCATGCCGACCACAATCCACTAAGTGAAACACTGACTATGGAGAAGTAATATATCCAATCCAACACTATTATAGAGCACTTCAAAACCTCCAAAGAGCTGTACAGAGAACTACAAAATCACATAACAAAAACAAATAAAGATAAGAACACAAAATAAACAAGAATAAAAAATACAGATATAGAGATGTACTACTCTGCTTCAAAAGATCCAAACTGTCTTTAATTTACACACACTATATCATATGCCCCTGTCTCCAGTATTTTTCTTGATTGAGATGTTCAGATATATAAGAATACACGAGTGATGGGATAAACAAACAATCAGTGATGTTCTTTCATCAGAGGCACTAACAGCTCACCTCTTCTGGCTCCTGCTTAGGAGATGATCTCACTGATCCTTTCGACGTGGGAGTCTAAAATACAAACAGAAGGACACAGAGTATAATGACTTCATTCTTTCTGTGGAAAAAACACTAATTACTTTCTGTGATGAAACCTCAGAGGACGCTAATGTCACTTACAAAAGACAGCAATTAGACTCAGCCTTCATTCTGAAAAGAGCGCTCACATGGCCTGATCATATCAATTATTTTTTAACTGAAGCCTTTTGAAAAAAAACACGTGTATTTTAATCGTTTATTTAGCAGGGACAATGCACATCAATGAACACTTAAAACAATAAAAATGTGTCCAGCGTAAATATGCCAGATTTAGCTTTGAGCTCATTTCCATCCGCAGTCCCTCACATAAAACATAAGAAAATGACATTTGACAAACATAGCAAAAACAAATGCATGATATGCAAAAGTGCAAAAGAGCAGCATACACAAGTATTTATGACATGATAATACAGTATAGCAGCAACGACATAAAGTGCAAGAGAAAATACAAGAGATGCATAAAGTGCAAGAGGAGATACCCCTGTGTTATAGTGCATTTAGCGGTGATTACACGTCTGGTTGTTTCTCTACCATTCTTTGAGTTGACCTTTAAAGCTATTGAGAGTGGGACAATCCCGTGTCTCAGTTGGGAGGCTGTTCCACAATGAGCTGCCTTTAATGGAGAGGACATTTTGTCCAAAAGGGGTCTGTCTACGGTGGACTTCACAGTCTCCTCTGGTTTCTGACCTAGTGCAGCGTCCAGTGTGTTTTTTGTGGATGAATTCCCCTTAGGGGGGGGGGGGGCAGTCCATGTAAACATTTATAAAAAAAGCACATACATTTAAAAGAAAAAAGAAAAAATTGTCAAAACTCAAGAAATTGTGTTTTTCAAGGATGGTACAGAGGTATGTATGTATGTAATATGTATTATTACAGTATACAGTATTTATTCAACTAAAATATTTGGTTTGAATTCTGCTTTATCTTATGCTATTTTATATGTCAATCTTTTTTTTATTCCTGCAACAGACTTGAATTGTACTCAGATTATGTCCATTACTTTTATTTTAAGTATATCATATGTTGCATCGTTGTCTGAGAATCAAGTTTGTATTGCACAAAACTTCATAGCAAATATTGTGCTTTTGATAAATAAAGCCTTTAACACTTTAATCTTTAAGAGCCATATTTACCGGATGTGTGATGTAAGCTATGTTTAATGTGTTTTATTATAAATAAGACGATGTGAATGTAAAGTACGCTGTATGTTAGATTAGAGATTCGTTTAGCAGGGTGAGGACTGGATTAATGCTGCTTTTTCAGCCAAATTGGAACGTTTTGGTAAGAATTGAAAACTTCCGACCTCCACGTGCAAGACGCCAAATGCAAGTAGGGGCATGGCTGACTGACAAACTGATGTTTCTTCGAAACTTCTGACACCAAGAAATAACCAATCGCTTTTGTGCAGAGGAGATTATCAACAGAGTGATTTACCGTAGCCAGGTACATAATTACATTGGTGACATTCATTTACATGCAGTACAGGATTTATTATATGATAGTGTGGATCCGTTACATGCAGAAACGGTTTTACTATATGATAGTGTGTACCTTTTTAACTAAATAGAGGCAGATATGCTCTACTAAAGTGTGTCGATGTTGTGCGACGTCAGACAACTGCTCCTTTATTAAGTTAAGGTTAATGGAATTGCAGGCTTACTATTAAGAATTTCCACTATGAATAGGGTTCCAGTTTCTATAGGTCAACCATTTTCTATGTGTGCTATTTTGAACGCAGTATCATTTAAGTCACTCAACATCTCGCTTTTCTGTTTTTTACCCATTTTGTACAGTATATAAAACATTTTTTTACATTTAATATATGTGTGTGTCTAGTTTACTCAATTATCAGAGGAAAAAATACATAATGAAAGAATATGTAAGACTATTTTAAGTCTATGAATACTGTTTTGTAAAAATAACTCGTTTAAATTTCCATACCATTACAGGGCCAAAGCATTGTAGACATAAACGCCCGCTACTGGCACATAACATTTCATGATGAACAGATAATTAGAGCTCTCCTTCAAAGATGTTTCGAGAAACATAATTGCCCTATTTTGAATGATAATTTGACCGATGTGCAAACAACTTTCTATTGTCACACAATGATCATTTATTCAGACTGCCACGCTGTCACTATGAAACCCGTTTTTAATGTCACCTCCCATCAGTCTTATATTTTGTGAGTTGTGCATGTGAGGATTTAAAACACTGTCAGGTCCTGTAGTTTACAACGTCTGGGTTATTTAGTATTTTATTTTCTACCCATTTGTAGAGGGACTTTATAGACATTTTCAATTAGGATGTTTAATTTTCATTAAAGGCCCTCAACTAGTATCTTTTGTCATTATTTTGTTACAATTTGATATGTAAAATGTCAGAAAATAGCTTAAGATGTCCATCAGAACTTCACAGAGCAAACATTGATATCATTAAATTATAATAAGTCCTAAACACAAATATATTTGCAGAAAATAAACAAAGAAAACAGCAAATCCTCAGAATTAAGAATCTTCAACTATAAGATTTGATAGATTTGCAAAGACTTACCTCTTTTTCTGCATCAGACACCATGGTTACAAAGTTGTCAGGGAAGACCCCCTCTCTGCCCCCGATCTCCCCTCGCCACCATCCTGGCTCTCCTGTGTCCTGTTAGACAACGAATTAAGAAAACATTTCATAACGACACAACTTAAGGCAGGGCTCGACATTATAAATGGCCCGCTGGCACTATTTAGACCCCCCCGGGCCAGCATAACGTACTTTCTACTTGCCCGCTCGGGCCACTAACAACAGTAAGACATACACTCACATTGTTCTGTGGTATTGGTATTTTGACAAACAATTTTGTTAGATTGTTTCGTTTATTAACGCTACAACATCGCGCTCTACTCCGCAGCTGTTTGTTGCGGAGTAGAGCGCAGTAGAGCGCAGTGCGAGCAGGCTCCCGTGCGCGCAGTGCGAGTAGGCTACAGTGCTTCACTACAGACTTTCGCGCCACCTAACCATTCGGCAAAATGTTTTTAAAACCACCGGTAACCAGCCAAGCGCCGGGCAAAAATCTGTTCTTAAATAAAAGAAAGTCACCGGAGGAGTTAAAGGAGAGTGACAGGGAGTATGAGAAGAGGGAGAGAAAGTTTCAGCCACACTGACTTGATCGTTGGAGTTGGCTTGAATATGTATTTTGTCGGTTCTCTGTAAATCAATGCCGACCTATTCTGACAAGTAAGTGAAGAGTAAAATATAAAAGGTATTTGCTATAGGGACATGTCCCAGAAGTAGGGCTGCAACAAACGACTAATTTGATAATCGATTAATCTATCGATTAATGAAACGATTAATCGACTATTCGGACTATTACTGTATGCCTTGCACAATTTCTCAAACGCTCTTATTTAGCCATCAACTTTTAGATTTAGCTTGAGGTTGTTTTAGGCATGTGGAAACTAACAATGAAGACAATAAAGATGAATACTTAATTCAAAAATACATATATTATTAAATTAACACATTTTGAAGAAAATTAACATAGCTCTTTATTTAAATGAAATACATAATATTTCACATCAAAAGAAACAACAATGTTTTAACAAATGGTATTAAATAATGTGATGACATAATTGTAAACAGAATAGCTGAAACTTTAACAAACTAAATAACTCAGTTACCTCTAATCCAGTGTTTCTCAAACTTTTTCATACCAAGGACCACTTAACCAATAAAAAAACACTCGCGGACCACCTAACTCCACAAGTATCCAAAAACACATCGTTTTTTACAAATCGCCTGAAAATGGTACAAACAAGTGGCAACATGTGTGATGAAGGTGTTTATCTGGGTTATATCATGCAATCAAAGTGAAACTTAAGCTTGTTCCATTGCGGAGATATTCCCGCGAACCACACTTTGAGAAGCACTGCTCTAATCATTAACCCATGTTTGAATCATGTAGCTAACTCTGTGTGTTGCTGCTAGCATACATAACACCTGACGTGGAAACGTTACTCGTGGATGGGGCTGCAGAGCTGCTAGAAAGACAGTCGATTTGATTTAGGGACTCTCCACTCTTCAAGGGCCAGGTAGCAGAACACTCCACAGGGTTTGACCCGCATGAAAAAAGCACCCCACACCAGGTGTGTGTGAGGAGGCAGAAGGCAGCAATCGAAACACCCGCTGTGTTAGCTGGGATTCATGTTAATGGTGAAATAGATGCAGGTTTCCAGGATAAAATGGAGGATATGTTTCATACAGCGTACTATGTTGTCAAGAAACAAAAGCCATTTACTGACTTTCCGGACCTGGTGCAGCTCAACAGTAGGACTGGCTCCAACATGACCAATTGTTAATTGTCAGACAAGGCATGTTTAAGGTGAGAATCACAAATACATTAATACATTCCGAATTTACTATTTAATACACTTATTACAATTCCCTTTTTTACCAACAGATTCACAATTGATATCTACAATGTGGAGAGGGAGCTACTGCTTTCTGACCCAAGTATGCAGGCTATATCAGTGTGATTATTGACGGGGCAACTGACACTGGGAACCTTGAGAATGAGATTGTCTATGTCTTCAATAAGGAGAGAGGAGTGGTTCAGTCATTCCTTGGCATAGAGGATGTCAAACACGCACATGCAGATGGTGTACTTTCTGCAGTGCAGACAGTGTTTGAAAAAGCAGGTCTGGATAACTGGAAGGAAAAGGTGGTTTTCCTATGCGCTGATGGTGCGGCTGTCAATTTGGGGAAGAGGAATGGTGTGGCTGCAAAGCTGAAGGAAGAGATTGGACACCTGCTTGCTATACACAGTGTGGCACACAGGCTGGAATTAGGTCTGGTGGATTCAATAAAAGAGAATCAGAGGCTGAAGCAGCTGCTGCAATATTTGCATCAGCAATACCACTACTCTCCAAAGGCACTGAGGGAGCTGAGGATGCTGGCAGATGCAATGGAGGAGAAGGTCCTCAAGCCTACAAACCTGAAGGGGGCCAGGTGGTTGCCCTACATCCACAAGGCAACACAGATCCTGTGTAATAGCTATAGCCGCTTTCACACCGCAGGACTTGCCGTACTTTAGTGCCGGCACTAAAGTACCACGGCACTGAATCCGCCAGGGGGCTAGTGCCAATCGCATTCACACCGCAGTACTTTCCCTGAGGCAAGATTACGATGACGTCACTTCGTCTTCTTCTTCTCTGGGTTTACTGGCAGGCCGCAAAACCACTTCACGGCGAGTAAAAAAAAAAACGAGAGAAGAAGAACTACACGGGGGAGGGGGTATAAAGCCCACCCGCTGTATGAGGCGTTTGTTTACTTTCCGACCTCAGACATGATGGAGTTCATAAGGGTAATTTACAAATAAAATACCCCATTATAACAATGGACTTTATCTTTATGTATTTATTATATATTACCCCCTCAGGCTGATTTTGGAAAAGGACATTAACCCTTGTTTGGTGTTTTTCCCTTATTTATCTAAAACAAATGACATGATAAATGACTTGTGTTTATGTGTGTAAGACTTGTGTTTCTGCCATTGCTGCACAAGGTTGCAACATTGTAGATACATTCAACCACCGACACCTGTCTGCTCTCACATTCTTCTATTCTGCACATTTGGGGTGGGACACAATAAATAAAGCTTCGCCAGTTTGTTTGTTTTATTGCACAGTCAATACATAACAATAACGGCATCACGCTGTTCCAGGTGTGTCGTATGCATGTACATTGAAGTTAAATAAAAGTGTGAAATGTAAAATAAAGTCTAAGTAGTTTCAAAACAATGTAACAGTGGCAATATATATAGCAGCAGACACACCTTAGTGCAAGTTAGGTGTCAGTATTAAAAAACAGTGGCAATATATATATATATAATAACAATAGAAAATCGTTAGCACTCTTATTATTGTGGTCTTTAATTTTTTTATAGTCCTGCCTGAGTATCTTTATTTTTACCCGGCATCCGTGTGCACTGTGCACGATTCCCAGCTCAAGTAGCTTTTGCGAACATCGCTCAAAACATTTGGAGTTGGGAACTGCTTTCTGTAGAAGCTGCTGCATCCCGTCCTCAGAGTAAATTGCCAGAAGCGCCGACACTTCCTCATCATTCCACCGCTCCGGTGTTGTAGTACGTGTGGTCATAACTGCTTTAAAGTATAAAAAACTACTCGCTCAGGTGTGGATGTGGTTTTGTAGCGAGGAAAAAAATGGCTGCCTAACAAAAAAAATCTAACGGAGCGTGGTTTGCAATTCGCCCAGCCAATAGAAATAGAATATAAATTGGCACTCTTTTATCACCAGGTTCGTACCAACTCTCTAGCAGGGACTGAAAATGGCTACCGAGAGCATTGTGCAAAAATTCTCAGCTCTTGATCATAATGTGTGGCCAAAACTGGACAACTCAGATGAGTCCAAAGAAGCCGTTGTTTTCCATGGACGAGCACATATTGAGTCCCTGTGCCACCATTACAAGAGCATCCTTGTGCGTGAGGGGACCACAGTCACTGAGGTGTTGGGAGAGTACAGGCTCTATCAAATCTGGGCAAGAATGCGGAATGGGCCCCTCAGAGACAGTCTCCTGGAAATACTCCAGAGAGGTGATCTACAGACCAAGTTTAAGAACCTAGGGATCTTTGCCCAGATCTACCTAACAATGGCCGTGACATGTGAGAGAGGCTTCTCTTGCATGAAGAGGGTGAAGAGCGACTGGAGGTCCTCACTGTCGACCCAAAATCTCACTCGTCTCATGTTCCTGACCATTGAAGGGCCTAGTCTGGATACCTTTGATGCTAAGAGAGCTGTTTTGCAGTGGTGGCAGTCGGGGTCAAGAGCTAGATGTCCAGGATTTACAGCCTGGTCATCAGGAGGACGGCAAAATCAACCGACCGAGGAGGAAAATGAGGAAGAACTGACGATTGAAATGTTGTAGTATAGTAGTAATGTAGTTTGTAAATAAATTACTATTGCAACAAATGTGTTAATTTTCTTCATTATTAGAGTCGATTTTATTTGGACTAATGTTACCATTGTAACCAGTGGTTACAATGGTGGGGCCAGTGATAATGAAAATCTAATTTGAACCTTAATTTGACCCTTAATGTCTACCCTGCTTAAGGTATTGATTTGTGATCTTTGCTCTGTCTTGGCTCCACAGCAAAGTAGAAAATCATTTAAATAGCACTTCTCAACAGTGTCCACTAGATGGTGCTACATATCTTTACTCTGTGGTCTTTAAAAAGGAAACTGAAGGAGTCATGTAGTCAGACAACATAACTGTCAACATGTCAGAGGCAGCTGAGTTTGAGTCCGAGTGTGTGTGCCTCTATGTGTGTGTGTCTGTTAGTGTCTGTGTGTGTACGTCTGTGTGTCTGTCTAGACTCCAATGTGTATCACCTAATGGAGAAGACTAAATGGGGCTTTAACAAGACAGAGGTGTGTCAGAATTTCTCTGTAATTTAATAAGCCATCAAAATGCCAGGGACTGCAGATGAAAACTAACCTTTGTGGCTAAATCTGACTTAAGTTCTCCACGTCCATTGTGCCTTCTCAAATAGATACATAGATACCAATGCCTCAATACAATGTGAGCAAAGACATGCAACGTGATTGATGAGTTGCAGTACTGGTTTCACTACTTCAAAATGTGTTTTTTCTCATGAAAATAACAAAGATCATTATGATCAGTGTGTTAATCTCCTGTTAATATATTTGATTTCATCCAACTTGTGACTTCTAATAAAGAATTTAACCACTAGATACGCTGGGAAGATTTGAGTACTATCAGGAAATGTCATAACTTAACCCATGTTTATAAATCAAACTGATTTGCAGGATGATTTTTGAGAATATACTTGAAAACAGTTCTGCAGTTATGAGTAAGCCCGCATGAGCACATCAAACAGCCAAGCATGTGAGTTTAGATAATATAGGTGACTTTTGTGAACCCAGTTGTTTGGTTCCATCATTTAATTTCACAACTTGAATGTATGAGACAGTGGAGCCTTACCTTGCTCAGGATGTGGAGGGTCTCGCCCTCCTTTATGGTCAGCTCATCCTCATTTGTACCCTCGAAAGCAAACGTGACTTTACAGTACTCTTTCGCTGAGGAAACAGAGAATGGGGTCTTAAGGATTCATAGGCAAAAACACAAGACAAAACTAAATATACTACAGTTTCACACATTGATGTACTGTTCATGTCAAAAAAGGGAAACGTCTGATGTAATATCTCAACTACCAAACACACAAACAACACATGGTTTCAAGTTCTCTTACTTTAGGTTTATTTTTATTTTTTTTTAAATGTTGTCTGTCTACTTATAAATTTTAAGTATTTTTCAGTGCTTTCAGTGTTTTACCTTTGGATTTGTTGTCGTCTGCTCTCTGCGAGTCTGTCATGTTGGGATGGGCGGGCTTTGCAGCGGATGGTAATGATGGGATTGGCTAAAATGAAGCAAACCATACAGATGGAGATGATTTATCGCACATGAGTGGACATGTTTAATGTGTAGGACTACTGTCATAAAGACAGAGTGAGTCTGAACCCAATGAGTGGAGTTATCTGATCATGAGTAGGGATGGGTATCGTTAGGATTTTATCGATACCGGTACCGGTACTGCTTATCGGTATCGGTATTTTTCGATACTCTTATCCATATTTTTCAATCATTTGGTGCTCAAAATTATACACATGAATACAAGATGTGAAGATTAAACAGTCATTTTATTGTAATTTTCTTGCAGAAATAACCGTATAACTTATACATTAGCTTCTCAGAAGCAGACAAAATAAATTAAATAAATTAAAGGGGCCTGGCTCTCCCTATCATGCTTTTTGGGGGTTTCCCTCAGACAGAGGATGAAAAGAGGCATTTTTTTAACATTTGTAAATCAGTTACATCTTCATCCAGACATTTCAAACTGACAACCTAGCTCGACAAGAGATCCTTCAAACATTGTCCTACAGTGACATCATGCAAAACTGTGATATGAAGAAATTGGTAAAAAGGCTAAGATGGCAAAAAGATAAAGGTGAGTATGTATATTATTCTGGATTGTACTTTTAAATCATCACAAAATAAATGATGAATGAGCTGAAACACGTCAAAATGTGTCTGAAGGTTTAAACATAGAACAAAGTATTTGAGCTTAAAATATGTAAATTCCTAGTAAACGACCAACAATTGCTGAACCATACACAGCCCCACCTAGTGTCAGCAGAAAGTATTACGAATAATGATTACAAAAAAATGCAATACAAAAATAAAAATATATATAAAATATATTTTTAAATCATGTTTAATCATCTGTTTCGTCTGTACATTGCCGTTTTAGTCTGTGTTCTTCTAATTAGTGTCTACAGTGTGTGCCTATTGAGCTGTTTAGAGCCATGTGGGACAAAACCCGATCCTGCCCTTCCCTCTCACTGTCTAAGTGAACGGTGACTGTAAAAACTACAGTGCGCATGCTTAGAGTATTTTCCTATTTAATGTGTGTGGCAAAAAAATAATGACCATATGGGCATAGAGCTGCCATCCCCACCATACGTCATCTCACATAATTCAGAGCTGATTGGCTGTAAGTACGTGTGCTGCGAAAAGTGTGGTGTGTGAAGAGGAGACGAGAGAGCTGCAGTGACGCATCCTAAAACCCGGAAGTAAGCTGCGCATGGGTTCCCTCGACAAAAAAGCAATGAGATCTCTCCATAGGATTTTAGAAAATAGCTCAAAATAAGATCTGTGGGAAACGTAACCGTTAGATAAATGCACGTTTTGTTCAGCCGGATAATATCCACGTCTACCCTACTTTTATAATTTTCGAATCATAAATCTATCGATTAGATTTATGATAGACTTTTGAAACTACAAGATAAGGAGGACTTTTACAAAAAAGTAATAGAGATTTTTGTCCAGAAGGATAGCATGGACTTCATCTTCAAGAAGACCGCAATTTTATTGAAAATGGGATCTTACTAAGAGAGAACAATTCAATATTTAAATGATAAAATTAAAAATGTTGGGTATCATTTTGTTGAACTGTCTGTTTAAAATTAATCGAAGCATCAGACAAAAAAAGCTTTTGAAAATAATATTATATTTTGATTTAGGTCAAATGAAAGGCCACATTATTATAGGTGTAGGAGCTCACATTAATACACTGTCAGTGTTAATAAACTAAAAAAAGACAAGGCGATGTGCCTGCAAGACTTCACTCAGGTAAACCAAACATATTACCCGTGCGCAGCAGCTAACCTGCCTGCAAGCCTTCGCTCAGGTCACATTTACACACAGCGCGGCTGAAGTCCGCGAAAACGGCATCTATAGTTGCCGACAGTTTAGTATTTTTAGAATACCGTTGCATTTGTCCCACAAATCGTATCAGGTTGCACTGAGGAGGACGTTGTTAGCGTGCTACTGTTAGCACTATTAGCACTAGCAGTATCGCTAGCATCCACATTGTTTAGGCTGTCAAATACACTGCAAATTCCGAACATTTAAACATAGCCGACACTTCATTCTTTACTTTGTCCGTTATTATATGTAGAAGATTATACTTTTTCTCCGTCATATTGTTTCCATAGCAACAACTTCAAACAGGCATAGCCTACACTTCATTCTTTACTTTGTCCGTTATTATATGTAGAAGATATTAATTTGTTCTCCGTCATGTTGTTTCCATAGCAACAACTTCAAACAATAACAACTAACCGCTAGCCGCAAAGCTAGCATCACAGCCACTGCTCCGTTTTCGGAGACTTTGCACAAGTTTTTCACAAACATTTTCACGCTAGGAGTACTTCCATTCGCTTCGTCTTGATCTGTAGATGTGATTTGATGTGTCGTGTGTCCCCCCAACTCCTCTCCAAAGTTCAGATATTTAATAAAATACTCAGGGGAGTTTCCTGAATGTTCATTCCAAAAGCTAAGCACTAGGCCCTGGGTAAATTAAGAGGCTGATCTCGGGCACTTTTGTCCACTTTCCCTGGTGGTAGAAACTCAAGCCATACATCCCTGGAATCGTCTCAGAGAGTAGATGATCAGTGGGGCCTTGTTTTTACAGAATGATGTGTTTTTTTATGGGGAATTCAAATATGAGCTTATTTTTTAGGATTTTCGGAGACTTTGCACACGTTTTCACAAACATTTCCACGCTAGGAGTATGGGAGTACTTCCATTCGCTTCGTCTTGATCTTTAGATGTGATTTGATGTGTCGTGTGTCTCCCAACTCCTCTCCAAAGTTCAGATACTATATAAAAATACTAAAAGGTAAATAAAACATTAAACATAATGACAAAATAACAACCTGAAAGATATGTATTCTATCTACACATTTCGTAATTATCTAATCTAGTGGCCTTATAAAAGTGTTGGCTAAAGTAACGCAGAATCTATATATTTTTTAATTGTAAATAATTAGAAACATTATTTATGTGCACAAGTACATGGGACCCCACCATAGCACCCCACACATAACAAGCTGTCTCGAGTTCCTCCGGCTGCAGTTCCGCAGACGGCCGGTGTGTGGCAGCAGAGCGCTGGGAGCAGAGGGAAGTGAGTAGACGGACATGACGGATGACTGATGCGACGAAAATACACCCGAACATATCTGGTAGCCCGAACATATCTGGTACTGACAGCGGTACTACACTTCCTTTAGGTTGCTGGGCCCGGAAACACTTTTTCCCATTGACTTACATGGGGAAAGAGTGGTCTGTAACTCGTTGGATAATTTTTTTGAAACTAAATAAACAACCCAGTATGAACACTTGTATAGCCCTTATTAAAAAACATTTGTTCCTCAAGTTTTAAAAATGTGCTAATAACGTTATTCTGAGAGTTATTTCTATGGAGTCAGATTTGGGTCAATATTCTAGCGCGTAAAACAAGCTACTCACGAGCGGAAAATGTGCTTTTACACGCGCATAAAATGACCCTCACGCACAGATTAAACCCCCGCGAGCGGCTCTGTGCCCGCGAGCGGCTCTGTGCCCGCGAGCGGCTCTGCGCTCGCTCGCGAGAGAGACAGCCCTCTTGCTCGCTCGCGGGAGTGTCAGCCTCGCGGAGTCTGTCTACGCGCGCGTGAAATGTTTCTGGCACTTTGGGGCGGAGCCACTGGACTTTGATTGACAGCTGCAAGGAAGCCCGGAGTTTCCAGGTTTGATAAATGCCTGAACTACCAAGAGCCGAGGAGTGACAGCTGCAAGATCAGTTGGACGAGATTGAATGGT